>NC_056759.1:16853384-17118384 GCF_018687715.1 Carya illinoinensis | reverse complement strand
CGGCAACGGCGCCAAAAACTTGACCGGTGCAAAACTGCAAGTGCACAGTATCGTAGTTTTATAGTAAAGTAATAAGAAGAGTATCGTCCTCAGGGATTGGTACCTTACTTTTGCCAAATACCAAAATTATACTAATCTCAATTTTATCTAGAGGAATCGCTAAGGTTTTTGTAGTTGCAAATAAAACTAGATCAACTCAAAGAGAAATAAGCAAAGGAAATAAAACTGATGTTTGAAGATCAAATTGAATGGGGAAGAAAACTTCTAGGAAATCGATTTCACCTAATTCTTCACTATGCTTTTCTCATCCAACTAATTTAACTTAAACCTCTTTTGTCTATTAGCAAATCTCTAATTCATCCAAAAGCCTCTTTCGATAGTCAATTGGAATTGACTCTTGGTTATCAATTCACACAAGAATATGCAAATTCAATAATCAAGAACGTAATGAGATCAATGATTTAATGACTACATAGGTTCATACAAGTCTTTCGATCTCTATACTTACCTATGCTGAAATATCCAAGATCTACCCTATGATTCCCTCTTTCGATAGCAAATCACAAGATTACTTATCATCTAATCAATGGCCAGTTAATTAGAAGCAATAAATTCAGAATAAATCAGATAAACAAAGAGAGACTTGCATTAAATTAGCATAGACAATCAAGCATAGTTCGGAAATAGGTTACATCGTTTTCCTAGAATGAAGAAAATTTAGCTCATGCTAGAAATGGAATTCAACATAAACGAATTCACCATAATTGTTCTGAGAAGATGGGAAGAAGAAAATAAACACTGAAAAATCCTCATTGCAGCCTCAACTCGTCGTCAAAAGCTCAAGGGAACGATTCAACGCTTTTCTCTCGTCCGTGCTCGTGTATGATTCCAACGTACGTGCAATAATTGGAATTCCCTCTCCAAAACAAATGAATTGAATCCTTCTAGCTGTGTTTTTCTGTCCCAAAGAGTGTTATCCAGTCAAAACTCGCGGCTCTAGAGTGAAAAATGGCTTTTATATGGTCCCACGGCGGAAAACCTAAAATCTGTCAAAATACGATGTTCGCTCGAGCGGGGTGTCGAGTGCGCGTCGAGCGTTCGACTCTGCCTGATTTCGCTCGAGCGGCCAATGTCTCTGCTCGAGCGATCTTCGTTTTTCAGCAACCCGCTCGAGCTCCCTGTCGAGCGGCAGTCGAGCGTTTGAATCTACCTGAATTCGCTCGAGCGGCCAAAAGCCTCCGCTCGAGCGAACTTGTAAAATCCGCAATATGAAATTTTGCAAGTAGTTTGGTTTGAAACAATATTTGTAGCTTGTAATATTTTATTATGTATGTTTTGAACGGATTTGTATTAAACATAGAAAAAAATTTTGGTACTTAGTTATATGACTTTGTTTATCTGCTGCGTGTATTCTTTTGCACACTTGTTGCATGTACACACTTGGCACTTGGCGATAGGGTAGTGACCCGTATTGTCATCATCCCGACGTCTCGATTTCCCCATGTCCATACGTGGGATTTGGGGGCGTCATACCACCACTGGACTGAAGCTCTACATAACCCTCCTAGCGAGACTTTTTCATCACTTTCTCCAGCAGGGTATCAACAGGTCTTTTCTTGCCCCGAGAAACAACTGGGTCCCTAAAATACGGACAACCAACCACATGAGACTAATTAGGCATACTAGAAATCAGCCGATGTTCAGCCTAGTTAGAAGAGCATCTATCCACACCTCCTTTTGGTGTTGCTCAACTGTGGAATAAACCAATTCTAAGTGACCTTGCTCTGACTAGAAGGATTTATAGAAATCAGCTTGTTTTTGTGAAAAGTTCCCCACAAGGCGCGAACGGGGAATTCGGCTCTGGTGGCTTCATAACCAAGGAATTCCTAATCCTAACAAGACACAAAAAATAATTTTCTTTGCCAAGCCTTGGCGTTAGAATATCAACCCTCAAATCAAGTGACTCAATACTCGTGTCGAGAACGGAAACTACAAACATTACCTCCCAATGACCTAACCGCGCGGGTTAGGATGAACTCTCGAGGAGTCAAATTGGGATACTCTTCCTTGTTGGGTTCTAAAACCATCTACCATACTATTCAACAACACATAAAAATCCTCGAGGCATTAGGGTGTAGTTGGGTAGGAGCCAATCCTAGATAGTTGAGGACATCACGAATAGAACGACAAAAAGGAAGTCACAGTGAGAAAAGGCAATGCTAGGCAAAGCCACTTTATTGGTGATGACTATTGAACTAGTGGCCCCTACATCAAGTCTAGGGACTTCTAGAATTACCAAGTCAGAGATTCCCTATGAATCTCTCAACCCCTTACAGTGAGAAGGAGTTGTGGTAGAAGACTAGTTGTATCCCTCATGGTAAGGAGGGTTATGTTGTGGAAGGGATTCAAGCACTCTCGAGGACCCAATCTAGTGGGGCAATGCGAGCTGTGTGTGGGAAATCGTGAAGACAAGGTTTTAGATAATGAGCATTGACAGAGAAGAAGAAAAGATAATGCGAGGGGAAAGAATAAAAGAGTAAGAAAGGCTATTTAAATAGAGGGGGAACGACCGTTGGGAAGCTCCAGTTGAGAGGCAAACAAACGAAAAGACCACAGATCAATCGCCATGGACATATACCACAATCTTGGTGACATGAAAGGATGCAAGCACAGAGTTGTTACATTTAGTCTCAAGATGTGGGGGCACAAACCGCCAATAGGATTTAATGAAGAAACAGACAAAATTGGACCAAAGAAAGAAATTCCCGCACTGCCAACGTGACAAAAATTTGTGAGGTAACTAGAGGGGTGCTTTTATCCCCATCAGTTGGGCCTGCCATGGATAGTTAAATCCCAAAAATATGGTCCATTAGCCCGTCAAGTAAGGAGTCTACAGTACACTCGTTTTCAGAGGATCGTGCTCCCCAATTGTGGATAAATATGATAGCCTCTACAGTTGACTACAGATCTCCCACAAAAGAAAGGGTGAGATACTCTCCGAGGATGACAATCCTTTCCTTTGTGGATATAGATACCAATTCCAATAAGCAGGACCCTAAGATTAAAGGAGAAGATCATCCCGTTACTTACTCATCATTGAATAAGAGTAATTTTTATATAAAGGGCCGACATTGTCAATTCGAGGTAACTTTCTCCATATCTTCTACATATGGGCTGGCTCCATTACTGAGGCATTTGGGTTTTAGAAAATGAATTTGGTTATTGGGAATTCTAAGACCTAGTTTTTTGGTCTCTAAGGGGTTTGTGTCAATGAATTATACAAATAATGAATGTATAAAAGCATGTAATACAATATTGTTTCCCATTATTAATGTAATGACATATTTGTTATTGATGGTAAATTTATTATTATTTTTTTATTTTATTTTATTTATAATATGATGATGCACAACGTTTGAAAGATGTTGGCATGATTCATATATATCATAAGGATGTAATTCATACTATTATTATATTAATTGAAATGTTAGAATGATATGTTTTATGTTATTTTCAGTTGTTTTTATTGATTTATTTTGAGTAGTTTTATTACAACCACATGAATTATATTATACACAATTTTGATTGAAGTGCTTCTGGGGTGCTTTTGCCTTAGGGCGAGCACTGCAAAACTGTGAAGGTTGCCCTTGGGGGAGAAAAAGCCACGCTTGAGATGAGCAAAAAGTTCTCGCACCAGGCACGCAAAAACATCTTGCATTAGGCTCAACGAGTGCTCACAATCAACATCATAGACATTATGTGAAGAAATTCATGGGCCTAACTTATCTTAAAAAATTAGTTCAACAAGAGAGTGTTGCTCATTGCTTATAAATATGCTCAAAACCTTGTCTAAAAGCAATTTGAGATTTTTTCCTCAACACCCTCCCTCATGTGCAGGCTAGTACTTTTTTCGATTCTTGTTACGGGCTAAGTAGTGCGGGTACCCATTCGTTATGTGGCAGGTTTTGATACTATGAAGAAATTCATGAGCCTAACTAATCTCATAAAACCCATTCAATAAGATAATGTTGTTCATTGTTTATAAATATGCCTAAGACATTGTCTACATATAATGCGAGATTTATTCTTCATGACCACACCATTTTAGGCGAGCATTGAAGCTGTCCTCGAGCAAGGGTTATTTCCTTGCATTTTGACTGAAATGGCGTTGCTTGCTGATCCAATCATGTGACAGTTTGTAGCTTAGCTGGTCAGTTATCCCGAGCATTATGTCGGTTGGATTGACCTTGTTTGAAATCATTTATTTTTTTCGTTGCTCAGTTATCCTGAGCAGTTTTTTGCCCGGATTGATCTTGCTCGGTGATCCCAAACAAGGACTATTTTATTGCATTGCTTGGTTATCACAAGTAGTGTTTTGATCAAAATTGTCTTACTTTGTGATATGGAGCAATCATTAATTTCTTGCACTACTCAATTATCCCAAGCATTGTTTTAATCGGACTAGCATGCTTGGCAATTCCGAGTTGTGTGTTGGCCGCCATACTAGTTTTGATATTAATCCTAAGCAAAGTTATTTTCTTTCAAAAAGATCAAAAAGGAAATATAAAAAAATTTATGAATTAGTGTATAGAGTGCTTGCATCGGACGTGTTATTGTTGCAAATACTCTTTTATAATGAAAATTAGAGTTTTTAATTACAACAGTTTTTTTTCTTGCAAAAAGCCTTTTTAATGGTAGTGGATATAGGTGCAAACTGTATGCATCCTACGAAATTTATATTATGTAATATATTTATTTATAGGTTGACCATTTATTATAATAATTAATTTTGAATCGTTGTAATAGTTGTAATCATGTATAGTTTAAAATTGAAAGAAATATAACTCTATAAAATCCTGCATTGGGCTGGTTATAGACTCATATTCTGTATAATGTAGAACATGAGATTTATCCATGAAATTTACAAGATCAGACACTCCAATACACTATCCTTTTTCTTTTAGCTAATGAGAAAAATAATCATGTACGTACGTACTTGTTAATAAACAAAATATATATTTTATACACAAAATATTTAATCCTCTCTCAATCACAAGCAACCGTTAGGTTGTATTGAGCCAAGGGTTCTTCCAATTGCATTGGTACAAGAGGATTGAGCCACTTGATCTAGACAAGTCAAATTGACATTTTCGAGTCTAATCCCAGTGCAAGTCTTTTTGGAACTACAATAAAATTTTATTGCAGTCTGAGTTGCTGATGTTCCTCGAATGCCCCGGTATATCACATCACTTATTTTTATACCTGATACCTATCAAGAAGGGAAAAAAGAATAGAAAAAGAAAACATCAGTATCAGTTCATTTTGACCATAAACGAAAGAAAAATGGGTTAGCTTATGGGCTAAGTCCATCATGTATAGTCTAAGTCCATCATGTTTGGTTATAAAAAATTTTAAGAACAATGTTCGAGATTTATTATTTATTGAGATTTTGAAAATAAGAAAAAAATATTGAATAATTGTTTTTGGAAAATGAGTTATGTATTAGAATTTGTAAAAGTAAGGCCAATTAAAAATTACTTTTTCTAAAAGTTTTCTCTCAACCGTTTTCCATTTTTGGAAAGTGACTGATGAGAAGTGTGAGTCTTCGTTTCTCGATTGAGGAGGGAAGGTTTTTTGTGCTTGCGATTGTAAGCAGATGAAAGGATGGAGGAAATGGAGGAAGTATGGAAGCATCTGAGATTGAATGATGAAGAAGAGCATCCGATTGAGATCTAGCAAAACTCGATTGGAGCATTGAGGTTGAAAGGTGAACGAAGTCTGGTAGGGAAGATCATTTTGGATCGTAGGATAGGAAATGAGGTGGTGAGGTCGATGATGGAAAAGGTATGGAAAGTCAGTAAGCCATTGGAATTTTATGAGATAGGGAGTAACTGTTTCGTAATTACTTTTGTTACTCGAAGAGATAAAATGAGAGTTTTAGATGGCTGTCCATGGCTTTTTGACAGTTATCTGTTTGTGATAAAAGAGTTGGATGGTGAAACAAAACCTAGTAGAATAGACTTCGATCATGCATGTCTATGGGTACAGATGTTGGATTTTCCATTAAGCTATATGAATCAGAAGATGGGGGAAATTATAGGGAGGTCGATGGGGGAGGTGGAGGAGATAGATGTCCAGGAGGATGGCTCTGCTTGGGGAAGGTGTCTGAGAGTCAAAGTGGAATGTGACCTAAGGAGATCTATAGCTAGAGGGAGAACTATTTTAGTAGATGGAAAGAAAAGCTGGATTCCTTTTCGATATGAGAAATTGCCTCGGATGTGTTTTGGTTGTGGTAGAATTGTTCATGAAAAGGAGGGCTGTAAGGCTGAGGAAGGTAGTTTTGGTCAGTATGGAGTATGGCTTTGAGCTATGCCTCAAGCTAGAAAGAGTGAGGAGAGTGAGGAACATTTGAGATCAAATTGTGCTAATAAAGAGAATGAAGGGGGGGATAACAAACAGAATTCTGGTGATAAGGAAGTGGATGTAAGTGAGGAGAGTTCCAAGGTGATGATGCTTAATGAAGAACAGTTAATAGTGATGAAGTAAGAATTGAATAAGGAATTTACAGAATCTTATGTGAATGTGGAAGATGTTCAAGCTATTGTGGATGAGAGTAGGTTGCTGGTTGAAAAAGTGAACTCAAATGATGCTGACCAGGCTCCAAACAAAAAAAAGGCTGCTAGATGGAGGAGAAGAACTAGAGCTAGACCTGAGTCAGGTAAGTATTCTAGTCCTCACTCTCTGTTGAAAAGAAATCATGAGTCAATTGAAGATGCTAGTGAGGTGGTGAGTGAAGGAAAAAGAATTAAAGGTGATATTGAGATGGTCTGTAATGATGACAGACTAGGGGTGGTTATTGCTGAGCAGCACCACCTAGCATTATGAAAATCCTATGTTGGAACTGCCGAGGGCTTGGGAACTCTCAGACAGTTCAAGATCTTAGCCTGTTGGTTAAGGATAAGCAGCCCACTATAGTTTTTGTTTGTGAAACAAAAGCTAGATCATGTAAGATCTCTAGTTTGCAAAGAAGACTAGGCATGGAAGGGTGCCTAATTGTGGATCCAGTTGGAAGGAGAGGAGGTTTGGTGTTAATGTGGAAGTATGAGAAGGAAGTGGAAGTGATCAACTATTCAAGCTGGCATGTTAGTGTTCTGGTTAAAGGGGAAAAGGAAGGGGGTGATTCGCACTTTACTGGCTTTTATGGCCATCCTAAAACAGGAAAAAGAAGGTTATCATGGGAATTATTGAGGCAGTTAAAACCTGCCAATGCCACTACTTGGTGTGTAGGGGGAGACTTCAATGAGATCTTATGGCAGAATGAGAAGGTAGGAGGTAAGAGCAAACTAGAGGGACAGATTGAAATGTTCAGAGAAGCTTTGGAGGAATGCGGTTTAGTTGACATTGGATGCAAAGGTAATGTTTTTACTTGTTCAAATAAACAAGAGGATTTATCCTTTACAAAGGAAAGACTGGACAGGTTTATGGTAAACAATAATTGTAGAGCATTGTTTAAAGAACTGAAGGTGGAGGCCTTAATTGGGAGATGTTCAGATCACTTGCCAATCTTACTCACTGGTGGTGATGGTGACTATAACAAAAGAAGGTTGAGAGTTCCATTCAGGTTTGAGGCTTGTTGGATCAAGCAGGAGGGCTGTGAGCAAGCAATTAAGCAGGGATGGGAGAAGAGAATAGCTGACACTGAACCTGTATAGAAAGTCAAGCTAGACTAAAAGTCTGCAGTGGCATACTGTCATCTTGCTTTAAGGAGAGTGATAAAGGCAGAACCAAGGAAATTGAAACAATTTCAAAGAGAATTAAAGAGCTACAAGGGGAGCTTTCTCAGGAAGTGATGATAGAATTAAAACAGCTGCAAGAAAGAATTGATACATTACTGGAGCAGGAGGATATTAAGTAGAAACAACGTGCTAAGAGGAATTGGTACATGATGGGAGATAAAAATACTAGATTCTTCCATGAATGTGCTAATCAAAGAAAAAAAAGAAACAAGATTGTGGCCATAATGGATAATTAGTCAGTTTTGAGGGATAATGAGGAAAGTATTGAAGCTGCATTCAGAGAACATTTTGCACAAGTTTATTCTAGTGCACAACCATCTAAAGAAAGTATGGAACTCAGGGTGTCTGAATCTATGAATGAGTTTCTTGAGAAGGCTTTTACAAGAGAGGAAGTGGACGTGGCTCTGAAAATGATGGGGCCTATGAAAGCTCCATGACCTGATGGGTATGTGGCTGTTTTCTTTCAATCCTTTTGGAATGTGGTTGGGAATGATGTAAGTGAAGCAGTGTTGAGGTTTCCTGAATGGAGGCAGGTTGAAGGAATCTATCATTCAGACCTTTATTGTACTGGTCCCTAAAATTAATGATCCAAAAACTGTTAATGACTTCAGGCCGATAAGTCTTTGCAATGTATTCTATAAGATCATTGCAAAGACTCTTGCAAATAGGCTAAAAAAGGTGATGGATAGAGTTATCTCTAGATGTCAGAGTGCATTCATACCTGGAAGATTGATTTCAGACAATGTTATTGCAGCTTATGAGGTTCTCCATTCTATGAAATGTAGACAAAAAGGCAGAGTGGGGAGCATGGCTGTAAAACTTGATATCTCTAAGGCCTATGATAAGGTGGAGTGGCAATACTTAGAGGCAGTTATGAGGAAGCTTGGATTTGGGGCAAGATGGACAGACTTGATAATGAAGTTTATTTCAATAGTGACATATGCTACTCTAATTAATGGTAGACCAGGGAAGTTTATTTCTCCTTCAAGAGGATTAAGACAAGGAGACTCTTTATCTCCTTATCTTTTCCTAATATGTGCTGAAGGGTTAAGCAGGCTTGAGCTAGCAAAGCAAAGAGGTGAATTGAAAGGGGTTGCAGTGGCTCGTGGGGGTGTTAAAATGACTCACCTTTTGTTTGCAAATGATTGCTTAATCTTTGGGAAAGCTTTTTGGAATGAATGGAGGAAGATCAGTGAGATTTTGGAGGTATATGAAAAGGCTTATGGTCAGAGCTTAAATAAGCCTAAAACAACAATCTTGTTCAGTCCAACAATTGCTAGTGAAATGAGAAAGGCCATTATCAAAGATTGTGGAGCTAGAGAACAAAACAACTGTGAGAAGTATCTAGGATTGCCAATCATGGTTGGTAGATCAAGATACCAATCTTTTGGCATTGTAAAAGATAGGGTATGGAAGAAGTTGAGTGATTGGAAGAATAAGTTTCTATCACCCTCAGGAAAAGAAGTATTACTTAAGGCAGTCATTCAAGCAATTCCAACCTATTACATGAGTGTGTTCAAGTTGCCAAAAAAGTTGAGTGATGAGATAGCTTCTCAAATGGCAAAATTTTGGTGGGGATTCAAGCAAAGGAAGAACAGAATTCAGTGGAGAAGTTGGGCAAAGATGGGATGGTCTAAAAATGATGGGGGACTGGGTTTCAGAGAGCTTGAAGCCTTTAATCAAGCTCTTTTTGCAAAACAGTGTTGGAGAGTAATGATGAAACCCCATTCTATGGCAGCTGTGGTATTAAAAGAGAAATATTTCAGATATACTGATCTGTAGCATGCTTCCTTAGGATTCAAACCCTTAGTTATTTGGAGAAGCCTATGGAATGCAAGGGACTTGTTGAGTGAGGGATTGGTTTGGAGAGTGGGAGATGGAAAGAGTATTAAGATTTGGAATGATAGATGGGTTCCAAGGGCTGTTACTTTTAAAATTCAATCCCCAATCAATATTTTGCATGCTGAGGCAAAGGTGGAGCAACTAATTTCAGTTGAGTGAAAAGAATGGAATGTGGAGCTAGTGAAAGAAGTGCTGAATGAAGAGGAAACAGATATAATATGAAAATTACCTATTAGTCTCTCAGGATTACCGGACAAGCAGATATGGGCATATTCAAAAAATGGCTTGTTCACAGTTAGAAGTGCATATCATGTGGAAATCAATAGAAAAAGAAGGGAGAAAGGGGAGATGTCAAATAAATCAGGAGAGGTGTGGAGGAAGGTGTGGTTATTGAATATCCCAGGGGTAGTTAAAGTATTTGTTTGGAAGGCTATGTTGAACTGTCTGCCAACAAAGATGAACTTAATGAAGAGGTCTGTTGTGAAGGAAGCTACCTGTCCAGTTTGCATGAATGAAAATGAATCAGTCTGTCATGCTGTGGAGTTGCAGGGGGGCAAGTGATGTATGGGCTTGTGAGAGGAGTCCAGTGCATAAATGGTCGAGTGGTGAAAGGGACATGTTTGAGCTCTGGTCAGACTGGATTCTAAAGTTGTCTCGAGATCAATTGGAAATTATAGCTGTGGTAATGAGGAGGATATGGTTGAGAAGGAATGGCTTGGTGTTTGATAATAAGCTTGTAGGGCCAAATGAAGTGTTTAACCAAGCTGTCCAGTGTTTGACAGATTTTCAATTGGCTCAAGTGAAGCAAACTAGTGAAGCAAATAGTGGTGTTTCTATAAGCAACAAGGCTACTCATTGGAAACCACCTATGGGTGATGTATTGAAGGTTAATTGGGATGCGACATAGAAAATTAAGGAGGATAGAAGTGGGATTGGGGTGGTGATCCGAGATAGTAGTGGGGAAATAATTGCTTCTCTCTGCTGTCCTAGAACAAAGGTGCAAGATGCAACAGTAGCTGAGGTGTATGTACTATGAAGGGCCATGAAATTGTGTGCTGAACTGAATTTCAGAAAGGTTCAATTTGAAGGTGATGCTTTATCTATTGTGAATGCTGTAAATAGCTCTGATGAATGTTGGGAGAGACACGGGCAGGTAATTGAAGATCTTAAAGATGTATTAAGGAAGAGAATAGACTGGTCTGTGGTATATGCTAACAGATGCTGTAATAATGTGGCACATAGTCTTGCTAAAATTGCATTAAGTATACAAGAGGAGAGGGTGTCGATGGAAGATTATCCACAAGAGATTCTTAAGTGTGTAAAGTTTGATAAATTGTGTAACTCAGCAAGTACATGAATACAACATACAGGTTTTCTTCACAAAAAAAAAAAAAAAAAAGAATTTGTAAAAGTATATTGGTAGAGTTGAAAATATGTTCGAACATAATTTTTTAGGAACCTTTTTAGCTTTGCGTTTAGGTAATGTTAACTAGAAAGTTAAAATTGTGTATTTTTTTAGATTTGAAAACGTTTGGTTGAAATTTTAAAATTTATTGAAAATAGAAACAAAAATTCTGAAAATTCCCCAAAATCAAACTTGTCCTAATTGTGAAATCACTACTTGTTTCAAAAGTTTAAATTGATTAGAATATGTAGATTTTATTATTTATTTTATGTCTTAACACTCTCCCTCACATGTAAGTCAGACTCTCTCCTTCAATGGGTGATCCAACACATGTAATAATTAATTAAATGAGATAGAGTGTAGAGTCAGGATTTGAACTCAAAACTTCTGTTTTGATACCATGTGAAATCACACACTTGTCCTAAAAGTTTAAGTTGATGGATAAAGGTAAATTTTATTATTTAATTTATACTTTAACGCTAACATTTTAGAACAGCCCATTATAAAAAAAAATTAAGCTACTTAAGACTTCTCATTACCTGAGTAGGGCAGTTGATGTTGTGGGGGCAATAATTTTGATAATAAGTATAGGATTCTGGACATTGTTCATTACAGCGCCTAGGAACCGGACCCGTTGGACGAATCCATTGCTAGGTCTGGCCCAAGATTTTATTCTGAACCCATTTTGAGTGCCGGTAAAAACTGCCTTCTTCACTGTCACGTTTTAGACCCCTAGCTCTTCGGTGTCCTTTGCAAGACTGCCTATGCTGCAACATGCACAATTACACATGCAAATACGACGTTAATATTATACACCGAATGCCGTGACCAGGGTTACTCTTTTAAAAGATTGATAAATTTAATACTCACATAAAAAAAATTATTTGTTAGACCATGAGTCTAACCATTTTTTAAAATGAATATGCGAGAATTGTACACATTAAGACTTTATCTAATATTACCATTAACATTATAGTCTAAAACGTTTTCTTTTGGCCTTTCTGTTACCTAATGCCGTGACCAGGGCCGCATTCGACGCGTTCAATCCACAAGTCCTTGGTGCCAGGGCCAATGGAGATGCAATCATCCCCTGTTCTGATGCGTGACTTCGTGATGGCAACATTGCTGGATAATTGGACGTGAATGCCATCTGTGTTGGGGCTGTCTCCGGCGGCTATGATTTTGACTTTTTCAACATGCACGTTTTGGCAGCCACTAAACGTACAATGTGGAACATCTGGCTGTTTTGTGAGAGCAATCCCTTGATCCTAATGTTGTTAGAATCGGTAAAGCTCAATGTCTGCATTCATACACAAGAAATCCTCACCATAAGCATCAATTATTGCTATCAATAATATTATAATATTATAATTAAAAAATAATAATATTAATATTATAATTAAAATAACAACATTCTTATTATAATTATTGTATGGTATTATAAGATTGATTATTCACAAATAATTTCACTACTATTTATAAAAGTATTAGAGACTCTTTATGAGTCAAACGAGCCCTTACTTAATTATATATTTCCATATGTACTCGTAATACATGAGATTATGTGCTACGTACTTAAAATAACTTAAAAAATGATCATTGCAATGCTAATTGTCTTTACGCTGAAATATTGCCTTAAAAAACAAAAAAGATCAAGGAGGTGATCCACACTTGGAAATTAAAGCATGCAGGAAAAAAAGAAAAAAAAAAAAGGAATTAAATCAATGAATGTGAAAGTAGGTACCGTGGCTCCGCTGGGACAGTTTTTGCTGGCAGCTAATTTGCAAGCCCACAAAGATTGTCCTTTGGCATCGAGTGCTCCCCCGACAATGGTAACGTGGCTAACGCCTTCAAAGCTCAGCCAAATTTTAGCTTTTCCTAGAACACCATAATCGGCCGGAGCAACGAGTGTTCCCTCAATCTGGAAAGTGATATCGAAGCTTTTGCAGTCACCTTTGAAGGCCGAAGAGCCAAGTACATATCTTCCCTTTGGCACCTTAATGGCAGTAGAACCCGTTGAGGCGCAGCTGGCTGCAGCCCATGCATTAATGAATGCTGGTGTGGAGTCCCCTATGCCATTTGCTTTAGCTCCAAAGCTTATTACATTATAAACCGTAACTGTATTTGAGGAGTAGTGGGTGATAACACAGAGAACGAAGAAAACAATGTAAAGCAGACTCGAAAGTTTGGCCATATTGATTTGCTGAGGGAAAGAGCGAGAGGTGATGACGATGGTAGAATGAAGAAAGTTGAAGAAGACTGAGAATAAGCTGATGGAGAGAAATGGATCAAGGGTGTTGGGGTATATATATAATACATGAATCCAGAAGGTAATCCTTATATATGGAGAAGAAAGCAAGCTAGGATAGTGTGGGGTTGAAGCATTTAAGAGTGGATGGATGGATGGATGCATGCATGTGATGGTGCTCGAAATGAAGAAAGCTGCGCCGGAACTAAGGCCAGGCCTCTCTTTCTGTATGTAGATTATTATTAATTGAAGCCTGACAAAGATCAACTGCGCGCCTTTGCTCTTATTTTCATGTGATATTGGTGTTCAATGCATGCATATATATATATATATATACACACAATATATATGTATGATACTCTCTAAATGAATGCATATCAGCATGCAATGCGTTGGTATGACAATAAAAAGACTTAAAAATAAGTTTTTCATTAACTAATTAAATCCCATACACCCTTGGCGGGAAAGCTTGGACTTTTGATCTCTATAACAGACAACACAAGGATCATTATAAATTGGCCAACTTTGCTAATAATGTTGGTCCAATCGGGCATCATTAATTCACTGCTACAAAAATCTAAATCGCTAATGTTTCTCTACTCTTCATTATTAATGCTAGTAACATATACCATTGATAAAGTTAATTCTCGAGTACTGTTGTAGCGCCGGGCATGGAAATTACAATCGGGCATTATTGCAAATTTACAACCTATCTTTAATATGAATTCTTGAACTTATCATTTAACTTCAATGTTTTGGAAGTCCATCTAAAAGTTTCTTGCAAAACCTTGTACGTATTCTTGAACTATTTATCAATGTTTTGTAGGAGTTTTTTAAATCTATTTCAACATCAATCTCATTTACTGGATTAGTTTACATCAGTTCCCATTAGGACTGTCAATGAATTAGTTTGTTCGATAGCCTATTTGATATTTGCTTGATTAGATCGAATCGAACACAACTAGTGATAAAAAAAACTCCCCTGTGAAAGCATATATTCTGATGGGCCCCAAGATGGACTAAGTCTTAAGGATCAATTATAAGATTAAGAGCCACGAAGATCAAGAAAGTAATGTAAGAATTTGTGCAATCCAATTGGGATGAAGCAAGCGGGAGCCCAACAGTCATGATGGGCTTGAGAGAAGAAGGTTCAGTTTTCATCCATGTGATACGCTATAGAAGACATGACTTGAGCCTATTGTTATTAAAGGCCATGGACTTATTTATTTAATTAAAATGACTTATTTTATTATTTATAGGAATTAATCTAGAATAATTGGGCTTGGGAGATGTCCAGCCTACACGTCTTATTTCTACTGAATTAGGGTTTTTGGGAAGGCCTTGTATTTTGGCCAAGGGCATATTTGAAAAGTTATTATTTTATTTGATTTAGAGTTTTAAAAGTACTGTAGCATGACACTGTTCACGCTACAGTACCCGTTGTACTATTCACTAGGATTTTTTGGGATTGTTTATTTAAACCACTTGTAGCCTCATTTGAGGATGTTAGACAATATTGAATTTTTATTGGTGAGTTGAGTTGACTACTCTTGTTGTTGATTGAACTTCTGAACTTATCAAAGGAAAATCATAACCTTTGTGGCGTTCTTCCTTGTAATCTGGGTTCTTGAGATGAGTTATTCAACGGGTCTAGATTTTAATATAATTTAGGTTCTTGAAACGGGTTCTCAACGGGTCTAGATTCTCCATCCATAGGCTTGATTTTAGCTTTCTTGGGTTGGTTTTCCAATATTGTTGTTGAGTCTCAAAGCAAGTCGATTGAGGTTCACATCATTTGATATCAGAGCCAGGTTTCCAATCAGGTTTGATTCTATCTTTTATTTATTACATCGTAAATTCTAAGGCTTCAATGTTCTAGAGTTCCCAAAAAATAAAAATAAAAAGTGCAGAAATTCATTTTTCCTTGGGCTGCCAAAATTTACACCATCTAGGGTTTGAAATTTCTAGGGTTTCATTGATTCCCTTCTATTTTCTTGTCAATGTTTATGTATTTGAATTCAATTGTATGATTATCACAATTGAATATTTCTGTTTGTGATTGAATTGTTGAGAAAAGAAAAGAAAAGAATGGAAAAGAAAAAAAAATCCAAATTTTTATTTTATTTGGTTGAGTTTTATCATCAAAGGGGTTGAATACATATCATTATAGTTGGTATCTTGTCTTGTGATTACTCTTTCCCTCGTATCATTTCCTTGAGTCTCGTGTCATTTTATTCTTTCCGTGTTTTCTCTTGTTCTTGTTTCTTGGACCTAATTACTAGTTGGGATAAAACAAGATTGTATTGTTTGATTGAGTTCAATTAGTTCTTAAAGAACTTGAGTAGGAAAACTCTTGAGGTAAAAGGCAAGATAGTGAGAGATCATTATCGGGGAAAAGCCAATTAAGAGTGATACATGAGTGGAGTGCCATCATTCGAGCGTAAACATGTAAGGGAGTGCGTGAGGTTTTTACCACTAATATTCTTTTGTATAGCGCATTATGATGTCTCACACATCATCCAAGGGGATGGTAGACAACTTCTTTGTGTTGCAGGTCATGCAACAACAATTTGAGCGGTTGAACATGATATTAGGGGAAGTGAGGGATAGGATAATTCATCGAGATACAGTGAGTAGAAACCTGCAAGGTGGGAGAGATAGGAAGAGATGTGAATCTAGTATTGAGAATATGTATGATAAGAATGAAGAATATGGCGAGTCTTTTGTTGTTAGGCGTGCTCCCAATACAGAATTTAAGATGGATGATATAGAGTAGCAAAGAGAGAACATTTTTCATACTAGATGCCACATCAACAACAAGGTATGTAGTATGATCATTGATGGGGGTAGTTGTACTAATGTTGCTAGCACTATTTTAGTTGAGAAATTGAATTTACCTACCTTGAAACACCCTAGACCATACAAGTTGCAGTGGTTGAATGATTGTGGGGAGGTTAGAGTAAATAAGCAAGTGCTTGTTTCTTTTTCAATTGAGAAGTATAAGGATGAGGTACTTTGTGATGTAGTGCCTATGCATGCTACCCATATTTTGTTGAGGAAGCCGTGGTAGTGTGATAGGAGAGTGATCCATGATGGGTTCAGTAACATGTATAGTTTTCAAAAGGGTAGAAAAACAATCAAACTTGTTCCTTTAACTCTAACAGAGGTCCATGAGGACCAATTGAAGTTGAAAAGTAAGGTTGATCAAAAAAGAAAGAGTGAAACTGAGATTGATAAAAAACGAGAAAGTAAAAGTGAGATTGAGAAAGAAAGAAATACCGAAACCTCAAGAAAAAGAGAGAATGAGTACATCTCGTGTTGCACATATTCAAGCAGCTTACAAAATTCTACATTATGTTAAAAAGTCACCTAGCCAAGGATTGTTTTTTCCTTCATCTTCCACTTATCAGCTTACTTCTTACCGTGACTCGGATTGGGCTTCATGCCCTGACACAAGAAGGTCAACTACTGGATATTGTGTCTTTCTTGGAAAGTCACTTATCTCATGGAAATGTAAGAAGCAAATCACGATCTCTCAAAGCTCTGCTGAAGCAGAATATAGATCCATGGCTGCTGCCTCATGTGAGCTTGTTTGGTTAAAATATTTGCTTTCTGATCTCACAATTCTTCATCCTTAGCTAGCTACCCTTCATTGTGATAGCAAATCTGCTCTGCACATTGCCTCCAATCCCCTTTTTCATGAAAGGACCAAACACATTGAATTAGATTGTCATCTAATTCGGGATAAAATTCAAGAGGGTCTGATCTCAACCGCATACACACCATCACACTCCAAACTGGCTGATGTTCTCACCAAAGCACTTCATTCTTCTTTGTTTTATTCTTTATTGCTCAAGATGGGAGTCATTGACATCCACTCTCCATCTTGCGGGGGGAATGTTAGAGAAGCTGCCATCACAACATTCCACGTCATCCACGATCTCCCACAACTCAGCAAAGGGTAACCAGCAAAACAAGGATGATTCTAGAATAAATGAGCTGTCATTCTGTTAGAAATTTTCTGTACAATTAGTTAGAAAATCAGATTCTTTATTCACGCATGTCAATACTATAAATAAGAAGTTTTGTACATTGTAAACTTAAGCAATACATCAATACGAAAAGCAATTTCTTTGTAACCTTCTTCTTCTATGCTTTTATGCAAAACATTCAGTTTATTAAAAATGTTATTTGTAGGCTATAATATTGTTAATTAATTAGTTCCTAAAATGACCAAGTCGGACGCATGCTATAATATAATATTGTTAATAATTAGTTTAGTTACTTAAACAAACCCAAAATAACTGCAAATAATTTTTCCCATTGGTTTTTGGTTCAATGCTCCCATTGTTTCTTCACAACTGGTTTCAAGCAACGATTCAAAATAATTGTCGCAATTATTTATTATTTCCGGTGCTTCCTAACTACCGCAAATAGCCAAGAAAAGCGCCTCAATTGCTCATATAGATTGCACATCTAATTCATTGGGAAACACTTTTAGCGTTGACAAACTGGCATCCCAAATACTTACAAAAATGCTACAAATAGCCTTAATCCTTTTCCAACGCCTTATGTAATCGCCATTGAAATTATTTTTGCCTATGCATTGCATATAGTGTCACAAATAGTCCCATAAATGCTATAAATAATCAGTTCTCCTTTTCAAGCATCTTCAAGACAAGGTAAAATGCTTGAAACCTGAAATCCATAAATGGTGTAAAATTAATTTCTTGGGGGACATTTTGTGGGTACGAAAAGAGGGGGAAGAGGGAGAGAGCTAGGGCAAGAACCATTTGAAGAAGATGACCCAAGTGTACTACTATGGTTTGATGCAGTCTGAACACTAAAATTAAAATGAGTTTTAAGAATTTACGAGTCAATCTTGCCTGACATTTACCAGGTTCAACCTGATATTGAAGTAAAACCGACCACTATTGACGTCATGTTTCGCAGCCTGGGCAACTCAACGGTTCTTCTCGAAGACCTGTAGAGTGCATTTAGATGAGGGGTTGGGGAGGTGAGGGACACCTCCGATGCCTAAGTTAAAATAATATCTTTAAAGGGAGAATGCTAAGAGAAAGTGTTCAAAAGAGTGAGTATGAGCTAGATCCTTTTACCTGAGCCGGGAATGTGCTTATACCGATCGTGGTGGCCCCCACTCACTGCTGGCAAATCGTGTAGGGGCGTATAGAGCTTTGTACCTGTAGCAGGGTTCTCCTCTACCATGTTAGGCATCACCTTGCCTTATTGTACATAGGTTGCCCTTTGTTTCTCTGTTTATCTCTTCTAGTATGTAAGGGGGAGGTGCGCACATTGACATGATTACAGTGATGAGTAGATATCTTACTTTGTCATTGCATGCTAGTCCCTATGGCCATTTAATGCATCATGCTCGTTCTAACTTCGTGGCAAGTCAAGGGACCTGGTTTGGTGGCACGAAGGTTGGCAAGTCAAGGGACTTGTGTTCAACTGGTTTTCTAGGCAAGTCCTGGGACTTATGCCTAGCTTGACTTTATGGCAAGTTAAGGGACTCGGCTTGGTGGCACAAAGGTTGGAAAGTCAAAAGACTTGTGTCCGATTGGCCATTTGGGCAAGTCAAGAGACTTGTGTGTTCGGCCTGACTTCACGGCGAGTCAAGGGACTCAGCTTGTTGGCATGAAGGTCAGCAGGTCAAGAGACTTGTGCCTGGCCTGACTTCATGGCCTCCATCTTATTCTCCACTGACTTGGTCAGCTCAGTATACTTGCTAGTCAGCTAGTTGTACTGCCTCACATTCGTGTTGTGTTGCTGGACCAATAGTGCCTTATCCCCCGAAGGGTGTCGAGGGATTGCTAGACTTCCCTTGACGCTGGTCTAGTTGATTCCAAAACCAGTCCCTCTCCTTCTCCAAGAGTTTGGCCTCTAGGCAGGAATGTTCAGGCTAGCCCTGCGACTTAGCCAAGTCTTTTGTGAGGAGGGCCACCTCCTGGCGATCCTTAGCTAACTTGCACTTTCGACGCTTGCAATTGGCCTCCAGCTCAGCCACATTCTCCACTGTGGCATCTCTTTCACAAGACTCCTCCCCCACCTCATGTTTCACCGTGCAGACCTCCGAGCAAGAGAGGAGGACGAGAGTCCTGAGCACCTGAACCACTACCTCAAGCTCTCCTCTTTCCTCCACAATTAGGGCAGCCAACTTGTCAGCTCCCTAGAAAGTATGCAATGTTAGGGCAAAAAAAAAAAAAAAAAAAAATCAACAGGGAAAAATCAGACTAGGTCCTGCTCGAATACCTGTAAAAATAGTCCCTTCAATTTTTTGGCCCCTCAAATACCCACCTGTTCTCCTGAAATGGTGTTCTCTGAGGGGACATCAATAGGCCGACTCCACCCAATTTCTAGGAAGAGTCTGGGACTCGCGGGGTAGACACTTGGGAAGGACCGGCACAATTAGAACCTCCTACGGCAGCCTACCCTCTACCCAAAGCAGACTTGAACTCTGACACCTCCTCAGAGGCCCTCAGAGAGACATCACTAGTCACCTTCAGTTGGTGTCCCCAGCCTTGGGAGTTGTTGTACCCACGAAGGGAAGTTTTGGCAACCCACCATCCCCCTCACCCTCAGGACGCACATTTTGCCTGTCGGAGGATTCACGCAAGTCAGAGGACCCTTATGCCATCTCCTGCTCAAGCGCATCGGTTTCCCCCTCCTTGTGAGTAAAGGGGGCCTCAAGGGTGGGCTCCTTTTGGGTAAGAAATGAAGAAACCTTAAGCTCGTATTAAAGGGCGGGGAAGGTATCGAGACTTGTCATCACTGAGTTTGAGCTCAAAGGGATAGCTTGAGTTGTCTTCATTATGGCTGAGACTAACGCCTGCCGCGGCGAAAGCCGCAATGGCAGATGAGTCAGCAAAGAACTCTAAGAGAACAGACTAGGATGGCTTAGCGAGGTCTTCGAAGGGCTCCTCTCAGGTCAAGGTTAAGAAATACTTCAACAAAAGCCATCCAAAAACCAGCCTCATCTTCATCCAGTTCATCCCCGGGAGCAACTAGTGGTGTAGAAACTGGGGAGGTTGCTTAAGTTGCCAATGCTTGAGCGGTCGGTAAAGTGGGAGTAGTAGGAACCACAACTTGGCCAAGGGGCAAGCCCATCGCAATCCTATTGCTTGACACCTTTGAGCATTGGACTTAGATTTCATGCCTAGAGGTGTAACTAGTTCGGTCCAGTCCTATTTTGGACAAAATTTAGGACCAAACCAGTATGCATCGGTTATATATTTTTCAAAACTAATTACGCACCGGTTACCCTCTTAAACCGGTACTGCGACTTTACTAGTTTTCGATCCGTTTCGGTCCAGTTTTCCAGTTTTAATATATTATATAATATATAATATAGTATACAATACTATAGTGGTAATATATTGTAGTATATTATAATATATATTATAATTGTATTATAGACTATACTAATATATTATAATATATAATATAGTGATATATTATAGTGATATATTATAGTATATTATAATATATATATATATATATATATAATGTTAGTATAACTATTAATATGCACTACATAATATTAATATAGCTATTAATACAATAAACTATAGTGATATAAGATTTTAAAATTTAATATTATATTAATAAGTAATTTATCATATAATACAATACTATTTTATATATAATTATATATTATATATAAAAATTATATATAATATAGAAAATTAAAATATATATATGAACCAGTCCGGTTTTAGAAAAAGAAATCGAAACCTGACTAATTTTGACCGGTTTTAAGAAAAATAAAATTAGTACCGGAACAAACCAAACTAGATACCGGACCAAACCCACTGGTTCAGTTCGGTCTGGTCCGGTTTACCCGTTCATCGATTTTTTTCTTTACACCCCTACTCATGCCGAGAAGCCTCCTTCTTGGCCCTTGAAGATGCCTTGGCGACATTGCAGTCGTCCTGGGGTCTCCTCTTTCTGCCACCAGCTGCAGGGGAACTAGAAGGTATCTTTTGGCCACGAGAAGTGGTGGGCTCCCTCAAGATGGGCCACATAGGAGCAGTTTGAGGTAGACAGGTAGCGATGGCTGTTAGCTTTGGTCAGCGCGATGTCTAACATCGAGTCGTCAAGATGGGCCTTGACCTAGGACAGGATAGCCTCTGACCTGGCCTCCTCCCGTTTGGATAGAGCAATGAAGATGGACTTGTCCGGCACGGTCTCTCAACAACCCATATTGAGAACTCTTGGTGGATGGCCTCCCCCTTGAGATATTCCCGGCCCATGCTCGACACGAAGAAGAATCGCCTAATCTAATCCTTGATATGGGAAAAGTGCTTTTCTAGGCCAGCGGTCCGTTTTTGGCCACATGCTTTGAAACTGCACAGTTGCTGATCAAGGTGTAGCACCCTGTACACTGAAAGGAACTCCCTTGCGGCCAGATCGGGATATTCGTTGGTCTCAGAACTTAGCACCAAGCGGAAAATAATACAACTCACGACCAAGAGCTCCATGCATTCGGATGGAGTTAAGCGAGCACCTAGCCATGGTAGTCCAAAACATTGCGAATTGGGTCGCAGAATGGAAGTCGTAGCCCGTTCGTGAATATTAGAGGGAAAAGGGCCACCTTTATCACCAAACCATTATCATCAACAGTCGCGGCATGACAGCCTGGGACCTCCAAAACTACTGAGTCGGGAGCACCAAACATCCCTCATAGTGTATGAAGGTCAGTGAGAAAGGCTATCGACTGGTAGTTCTAACCCTCAAAGAACGGTGACTTCTCTACTATGGTGGATTTTGCCACACCTTCAGGGCCACCGAAAGTCCCCTCAGGATGCAGGAAATGGTCCTTCTTGAAGCGAGGGAGATAAGCGTTCTTGGGAGCCATCTAAGATAAGCAAAGGGCGAAAGCTGGAAAAGGTTAAATAAGGACTCGCGCCAGTTGGGTTACCCGACGCATGAAGTGATAGGAGCTATCAGAGACAAAGCGTCACGGGCAAATCTCAAGACCCACATTGTGTGTAATGATGGAGAAAATAAACCATCGCGCATGCCCCAGGCATAGAAGAGAAAGGATTGCGCACATGGAGGACACGGACCAACCCGTAATCGTGTAGATGGCAAATCACCTCCTCACACGTGGCAACATGGGCGCGACCTGCTGTAATAGCCCAGTGAGTCATGTCGAACATGATGACCAATTTTTGAATTCTCACTGCATGCGCATGATGAAAATTCGAGGGGTATTAAGAAGGGAGTTTACTTCCCCTATTGGGTCATGTAGGGTTTGCTTCCCTTGGGGCCCAAGCCGACCAATAGATAGTCCAATGCAAAGGCACCAAAGGAAAGAGGCTCGAGATGGGCCCAACAAGGCCTAATAGATACGATGACTAGTCACGTCACCTATTCAAACCATAACCACGCTATCAGAGAACGAGTGCGCCTCATTAAATGGTCAAAAAGACCAACATACAATGACAGAGTAGGATGTCCACTCATCCCTATAATCACAACAGTGCTCACACCTCCCCTTTACTTGCCAGAAAAGACTAACAGAGAAAGCAAGCCGACCTACATACAATATGGCAAGGTGATGCCTGACATGGTAGAGGAGAACCCTACCACCAATACAACATTCTGTACTCCCCTGCATAATCTGCCAGCAGCAAGTGGGGGCCACCATGATTGGGCATATAAGCACGTCCCCGACTCAAGTAAAAGGATCTGGCTCATACTCACTCTTTTGAACACTCTCTCTTAGCATTCTCCCTACAAAGAGATTATTCTAACTTAAGCATCAGAAGTGTCCCTCAACCCCCCAAGCCCTCATCTTAGTACACTTTGTAGGTCTTTGAGAGGAACTATTGAGTTGCCCATGCTGTGAAACATGATGTCAATAATCAGAAATGCTTTTTTCCTGCTTGGGAAGTTCATCATAAACATATTTTCTTGCAAGCTTACTTTACCGGAAAAAGCATTTCTTGCCAAACATTTTGCGGGTATTAGTTATTTTCCGCGTGTTAATTTCACTGGAAAGTACTACTTATTTCCAACATTTATAATCTGCCAAAAAGGCTAAATACTGGTTAATATTGCCTGAAATAACTGTTTCTGATAGTAACATATGGCAAAAATTCAAGTTTGTTATGACACGGGATCAGGTTACTAAAAAAAGAAATTGCATAGAAGATCAACTCAATCGGAACAAAGGTAAAGACGAAGAGTCAATGCTATAAATAGGAAGGATCTCACAGAAATTGCACGGACCAAAGCCAAAAATTTGTCACTGTTCACGTCTCCGTCCACTACTCATTTCCAAAAGATGCATACCACCATGCAAAGTTGAACATTGAGGGTGACTCAAACAATTATTCCTATTTGTTATTGCAAAGGAACTTACAATGTATTCATTGGGTGTAATGAATTCGCTATAATGGATTCATAAACTAGAAGAAAGTTTCTTTGCCTCTATGTTAATATAACACAAACTTATTGGAACTCACTCCAGGAGATAATCATTCGTGGGCGACACGAATGACCTGTTTGCCAACATTTTTGCCAGAAAATAACCCAACAAAGGCAGCTGGAGCACTGTCCAAGCCTCCCTTCATGTCTTCGATGTAAACAATTTTCCCTTGCTTATAGTTAGTGATGACATCTTCCAAGAAGCGTGGGTATAGGTGCAAGTAATCATGTTGCAGGAATCCCTGCATCCTGATGCGCTTCGTTATGAGATTGAACCAGTTAAAAATTCCTTGTGGCTTAGTGAAACTCTGCTGGGATACCACCCCACAAACGGCAATCCGGCCATGAATCCTCATGTTAAGAAGTGCAGCATCGAGCATATCCCCACCCACATTATCAAAGTAAATGTCAATTCCTTGTGGAAAGTACCTATTTCAGCCAAGAAAGAAAGAATGAATTGCAACTGAATTATTTCAAGGGAAAATAAAAGGGGAAATTTGAACAAAAAGGAAAAGAAAAGAAGGTTTCATCGTTTCTTAAAACAATTTCTTTATCATAGTTCATACTTGGAAACTCGTCACTAACCTTTTCAATGCCGCATCAAAGTCTGGCTCTTCCTTGTAGTTGAAAGCTTCATCAAATCCAAGCTTATTCTTCAGTAGATCAACCTGATATGGCCCATTTCAGTTATTCTACTTGTGGAAATGGCAAGGAGTCCAACTCATACGCAGAAAATCAATGCATAATATGCTTTTAAAAAGTTTTTTTTTTTTTTTCGAGATAAAGATCACTCCTAAAATCCATCAATAATGAACAATAAAATATTAGGAAAATAAATAAAGAAGTGTACCTTTTGACTTGTGCCAGCACTTCCAACTACGTAGCAACCATGCAACTTGGCAAGTTGGCCAACAAGCTGACCAACGGCTCCAGAAGCTGCAGATACAAAGACAAATTCCCCTTTCTTAGGGGAGCAGACCTCAAAGAATCCTGCATATGAAGTAAAACCTGCCATACCTGTGTAAAAGAAATTCCAGTTTTCAGTGATTAATTCAGATGACTATAGAAAACTCTTACTATAAGATAATTTATTTCCATTTATTAAAAACTTAACTTTTAATTGACATCACATGTAGAGGAAAAAAGATGTGAAACTTTTGGATTGCCACGAGTATAGAGTTGTACACAACGACCTTAAGTAATACCTAATTAACTAATGGGTGGGGTTTTGACATCATCATGGATTGAGAGAACTTCTTCTTCCTTGCTTCAACAGATTTTTTTGGTTCATGTTAGAATAATGGTTAAATGATTAAATTTATTACTCCTCATAAACTCGAGCTTCTGAGATTATTGGTAATACATCACTATCAAAGCATGTTTCTTGAGTTTGGAGCATGCCTTCATTTTTACCTTAGTCAAGTTAAAATAATTTCAATTCTTGACCCCAATTTATATAGAGGAGTTTCATCTTGCAAGTGAGAGAAGATGTAAATGATTCCTTAATGGTTGAGTTCACCATCTCGTTTATGCTTAAGCTTTCAGGATTGGTAGTCATTTTTCATTCCAAAGTGCTGATTTGAAGCCCCCACAACCCACTCCCCCATATATTATTCTTTCTATTCAGGTCAATTGAATAGGAAAACTGAAGCTAAGTGGTTCTTGGTAATCCAATGAAGCATAGCTCCCAGGAAATTGATTTTGTCCCTCTAGATGAAGCAGATATCAATTTTCAAATACATAATGTAGATCATGTTCAGGAATTGATATATGTGTTTAGAGTAACCATGAGTTTGCCTAAATTATTTAGGAACATTTGGACTCCATTAATAGAAAGAACCATGGTTAAGTAGGACAAGTTGTTTAGGGCCAATGACAAAGCCACGCTAAAAAGGAGCTTTGCTTGCTTAACTACGCACAACACTGGGGCAAATATGCAATGGTGGGTCCTCGTATCTGGTAAGGTAAAGGACAGACTACAAAGTTGAGCACCTCTGTTACTTGGACAAAAAACGTGACAAAGGCACAAGGTGCTAGTGCTTCACCATTTTTCATGAGAATAAGAGGAACCCCAACCATCAGTACCAAATTGACATTTTATTTTATTTAGAAAAATTTTCCACAAAGAAATATCCAAGCATGTGCCATGTGTGATGACCCGCTTTCGCGTGTATTTTCGCTGAATGGTTGTTTTTATTTTAATTAATATATTAGTTTATTTATTTTAATTTATTGCGTTTTAAATTGGTTTTTAATTTAATTGATGTTGTGTTTTATTTCTTTTAGTTGTTTACGGTTTTTAATCTCGTTTCGGCGGTTTAGTTTTGTTTTCCCGGAATGAGGATTAGACCTCATCTTTTTTCCTACATCTCTTTTCCGTTTTTCCTTTTTTGTTTTTTCCTTTTTCTCTTTTTTTTTTTTTTCTTTTTTCTTCTTCTTTCTTTTTCTTTTTTTCTTTCCTTTCTTTTTTTTTTCTTCTCCTTCCTCCCGATCGGCCCGTCTCTCTCTCTCTCTCTCCTCCTCTCCACGCCGGAAGCCAACCCAGCTCGACCCGCCGCCGTCCGGCCGCCGTGCGGCTCACCGCCCCCACCGGTCGACGCCCCTCCCTCCGGTGCACCTTCCCACCAAATCCCACCCCCATCCGGCCAGCCGATTGGTCGGAAAACACCCTTGAAGCACCCACGGACTTTGCCTCGATCCGCCGCCGTCGCTCCACCTCCGGCCACCATTTCTTCACCACTTCATCACCGGTCCCTTGCCGTCCTAACCCACCTATTTTCGGCCTCCAATGGTCACCAGAACAGCTCCCACGAGCTAGCTTTCCTTTTTGGGAAATCCGGCCTCTCTCCGCCGTTTCTGCTGCCACCCACGGCCAACCACCACTTCCAATAGCTTCATAATCATCCCTAGACTATTCCCTATCAATCCCAAGCCCTGGTTTGTCCCCGTTCAAAAGTGGGTATTTTACAACCCACGGCCACAGTGAATTTTCACTGTAACGTTGCTTTTCCTCCGCCGTTTGCAACGCCGGGTGTTTTCTAAAATTACCGTATAGCGCTGTAAGTATTTTCCAAACCCTATTTTCAGATTTAAATATATATTGCTCTTTCAATTATTTTATCTGCTGGTTGGTTGATTCCGGACTGAGTCCGGGGAGTTCTGGGGTCGGATGGATGGAGGATGGAGTTGCTTGTTTTATTGAATTATGGTGGTTGTTTATTTTTTTGTGCATTGATATGGCATTACATGGTGCATGCACGTGTATTTTTGTTCAAGTGTAAAAAGCCTGTGTATTGGCGTAAATGGACTTACGGGTGCGTGTGTATCACGACCCCAAGCCGGGATGGGGTATTATCCCGGTGGAACTCCTCTGGTCACTCGGGAGCAGAATAAACTGAGTGATGTCCCCTGGGTTGTCGCTAGGCGACGACGGGAGCGGGGGCTAGGGGTTGCTTGGCTACGAACGCGCCAGGCGCGGAACCGGGCATCGCCCTACGCACCGACTCCGTGGCCCTTCGCTGGTGAGGGCTAGAGGATGCTTGGCTATGAACACGCGGGGAGTGGAACTGGGCATCGCTCGTTAGGTGTCACATGCGTGGTGGTACTCTGCGGTGTGGCACTGGAGCCAGGGTGTGCGGATGACCCCTAGGGGAGGTCATGGTGCATATGAGTAAAAATGGATTTTGGTTTGAGACGGTTATAGAGGCCAAATGTGACTTTTGGCGTGGTTTTTGGAAAATATGTGTTTTTGGGCCAAATGGAATTTTTGGAGTGTGTGAAAAATTATGTTTTATGGGTTTTGTGCATTGGGCATGCTTCATGCATTTTGTTTGAGTTCTATGTCTTTTTATCTGGTGGTGTTTGGGTTTTACTTACCTGCGGTACCATTTTTGGTTCCGTAGCTTTTGGTGCAGGTTTTGAGGATGAGGAAGAGGAGGCTGAGCCCGAGGATGCGGCTTCGCCGGGTTGCTGATGTTATGCTTTATATTTGGTTTAAAACTATATTAGTGTTTTGTAATATTTTATTTACGTATGTTTTAAACAGCTTGTAATACGTTAAGAAAAATTCTGGTACTTAGTTATATGGCTTTCGTTATCCGCTGCGTGTTTCTTCGTGCACATATGTTGCCTTTGCACACACTTGGCACCCGTTGTTAGGGTGGTGACCCGAGTTGTCACCATCCGGACGTCTCGATTTTCCCAAGTCCGTGCGTGGGGATTTGGGGGCGTCACAGGTGGTATCAGAGCGGTTTGGCTCTGGGTAAAACCACATTTCTCGTAGGTAGTACCAGAATGTTTTTAAAAGTTGTGTTTTAAAAAATTATGTTAAGTAAAGTTATTTGATTTGTTTTATTTGTTTGAGCTTGTTTGTTTGTTTTTATTTATTTGGTTATGTTTTTGCAAGTTGGTTTCTTTTGTTTTCTGTGATGTGGTGTTGGTCTGTGGTTCTGTTTTTGTTTGTTGTTGGTTTTATTTGTTTTTGTTTTTGTTTTCTAAAAGGGGGTCAAAGGTTGTGGTGACAGGAAAAAAAAATGGGGAGACCAAAGAAATCTACTCAGGAGCCATGGGACAATACCTCAAGGGATGACTCCATAGCCGAAGCAATACGGCAGATGACGGAGTTTATGCAGCAGAATATTAGGCCACAACAGATAGGGCCTTGGCCACAACAAGGACCTTGGCCACCTCAAGGGGGTCCCTGGCCACAACAAGGAGGGCCTTGTCCATAGCAAGGAGGTCCTTGGCCACAGCCAGGAGGTCCTTGGCCACATCAGGGAGGGCCTTGGATGTACTCGGGAGGGTCCAGTAGCATGGTGCAAGCCGGATGCACCTATGAGCGCTTCCTGGCGCATAGAACCCCACACTTCACTAGAGAAGAGGATCCACTTCAAGCTGGAAAATGGATCAAAGATCTGGAAAGAACATTTGAGGTGTGTGGTTGCACCGAGGCGCAACAGGTACTCTACGCCAGCTATCTCTTGCAAGGCACTGCGTCTGATTGGTGGGATACCAAGAGGGTGATGCTGGAATCAGAATTGGGGTCTTTCGCTGCTGTGACCTGGCAGCGCTTCAAGAAGGAGTTTAATGACCGCTTCTTTCCCGCAGCGGTAAGGAAGCAAAAGGCAAGAGAGTTTTCAAATCTGGTCCAAGGGGGCACGACAGTGGAACAGTACGCTCGGAGATTCATAGAACTTGGACGATTTGCTCCTCACCTTATCGCCACAGAGGAGATGCGAGCTGATTGTTTTCAGGAGGGACTACGCTATGACATACGCCGTATGGTGGTCAGCCATCGGATATCCACTTTTCAGGAATTAGTGGATGTGGCCACCCTTGTGGAGTGAGAAAATAATCTGAGTGTGGGCTCCCCTCCAGGACATAAGAGACGGAGTTTTTCTGGTGAAAGAAGCAGCTCGGGTTCACCCCAGAAATTTGTTCAGCGGACCGGAACTCGACCTCAAACGTCCTCAGGTGTTCGTATGGGAGGACGGGTACCAATTTGTGGAGCATGTAATAGAGTTCATGAGGGCGAGTGTCGGGTGAGTAGTGGACCCCAGTGTTACCGGTGCGGCCAAGTGGGACATATTGCTCGGGATTGCCCCGTCAGAGTTCAAGGAAGCCGTGGAGGTAGACACGGTGGAAGAACCAACCCGAGACAAGCAGTGCAAGCCCGGGTTTATCCTGTCACACCCGGAGAGGTGGATGATGAGGCGCCAGCGACCCATGATGCTGGAGCAATTACAGGTATGGATCAATTTAATTTTAAGTTGGATTTAATTTTTGGTGTATTTGGTTTCTTCTTTGTTTTTTTTGGATTTCATGGGTTGATGTGTTGGTTCAGGAAGAGTCTGTTTGTATGAGTTTTATGCTTGCACTTTGTTTGATTCCGGTGCGTCGCAGTCATTTGTATCTTCCACGTTTGCGCGGGTGTGTAATTTGGTCACGGAACCGTTGCCGAAGTCTATGGTAGTGGCTCTACCCGATGGGGAAATGGTGTGGTGTTCCAAGGTTGCTTTGGGATGCCCGTTAAATTTTGAGGGAAGGTTCTTGGATGCTGATTTGGTGGTGTTTAAGCTGTTGGGTTTTGATATCATCCTCGGGATGGATTGGCTATACCGATATTCTGCGAGTATTAATTGCAGAAGTCGGGTAATTAGCTTTCAACTTCCAGATGGTGATTGTCTGGAATTTGCGGGGAGTAAGTTAAAAGAAAAGCCGGTAATTATATCGGCAATTCAAGCAAAAAGGGAGATTGCATGGGGAGCGGATGCATTCTTGGTTCAGATGGTGTCCACGCCGTCCGAGGAGAAGTCTTTGGCAGACATTCCAATTGTGGAGGAATTTCCCAATGTGTTTGTGGACGACTTGCCCGGACTACCCCCTGTGCGGGAAATGGAATTTGTTATAGACTTGGAACCTGGAGTGGCTCCTGTGCATAAAGCTCCTTATCGCATGGCACCGGCTGAATTAAAAGAGTTGAAGACTCAGTTGCAAGAGCTGGTAGAGAAGGAATTTATTCAGCCTAGTACTTCACCGTGGGGTACACCAGTTTTGTTTGTTAAAAAGAAAGATGGAACCCTCCGTATGTGCATAGATTATCGGGAATTGAATAAGGTGACCATCAAAAATAAATATCCTCTCCCGCGGATAGATGATTTATTTGATCAGCTTCAAGGAGCAGCCGTGTTCTCTAAAATTGATCTGAGGTCGGGATACTACCAGCTGAGAATCAGAGACAAGGATGTGCCTAAAACTGCTTTCAGGTCGAGGTATGGGCATTATGAATTTAAGGTGATGCCGTTTGGGTTAGCTAATGCCCCTGCTGCTTTCATGGATTTAATGAATCGAGTATTTCGACCTTATCTGGATTCATTTGTGGTAGTATTCATCGATGATATTCTGATTTATTCCCGAGATGTTGAAGAGCATGTGTATCATCTTCGTCTGGTACTTGGGAAATTTGAGAGAACACCAATTGTACGCCAAGCTCAGCAAGTGTGAATTCTGGTTGGAAAAAGTTAAATTTCTTGGGCATGAAATTTCCTAGACGGAGTGGCTGTTGATCCTAGTAAGGTAGAAGCCATTTTGTCATGGCAGCGCCTGACTACAGTGCGCGAGATCCGGAGTTTCTTGGGGCTGGCCGGATACTACCGAAGATTTGTAGAGGGTTTTGCTCGCCTATCTGGACCTCTCATAGCTTTGACTCGGAAGAATACAGAATTTGTTTGGTCAGATAAGTGTGAGAGAAGCTTCCAAGAATTAAAGAACAGGTTGACTACGGCACCAGTGTTAGCGCTCCCAGAACCGCATAAGCCATTCGTAGTTTTTAGTGATGCGTCAAAGTTTGGTTTGGGTTGTGTCCTTATGCAGGAAGGACGGGTTGTTGCCTATGCATCTCGTCAGCTAAAGGACCATGAGAAGAATTATCCGACGCACGATCTAGAATTGGCTGCGATTGTTTTTGCTCTCAAGATCTGGCGGCACTTCTTGTATGGGGAAGCTTGTGAGGTATTTACTGATCACAAGAGCTTGAAGCATTTGTTTTCCCAGAAAAATCTGAATATGAGGCAGAGGCGATGGCTAGAGCTAATCAGTGACTATCAGTGTGAGATCAAGTACCATCTGGGGAAGGCTAACATAGTTGCTGATGCTTTGAGCCGGAAGTCGCACTTGGAAGATGAAGCCGAGCCGTCGTATTTGGATTCACTGCTTTGTGGGATGAGAAGGCTCCTTATTGAGAGTTCGCAGCAAGAAGAGATTTTATCTTCAATTCTTGATATTCGGGTAACTGATTTTGAAGAATTGAAGACTCTTCAAAGGAAGGATCTGAAGCTGCTGAATATCAGAAAAAGAGTCAGAAAATCTCGAGGGCCGTTGCATTATAGCATGGATAACGATGGGATACTTCGGTTTCGAGATCGCAGAGTGGTCCCTAAAGATTCAGAATTCAAGGAGCGGATCATGGCAGAAGCTCATGTGGCCCCTTATTCAGTTCATCCCGGCAGTACAAAGATGTATCGGGACTTGAAGAAAAATTACTGGTGGGATGAAATGAAGAAGGATATTGCCTTATATGTTGAGAAATGCCACACATGCCGTCAAGTGAAGGCCGAGCATCAGAGACCTGCAGGTATGCTCCAACCCCTCCCTATTCCTGAGTGGAAATGGGATGACATCACGATGGACTTTGTAGTGGGTTTGCCAAGAACGCCTAGTGGGAAAAATTCTGTTTGGGTGATTGTTGACCGGTTAACGAAAAGTGCTCATTTCCTGCCTGTTAATAACACCGACTCTTTGGGTAAGTTGACCCGCTTGTATGTCAAGGAGATAGTGCGGCTGCACGGCATACCAAAGAGTATAGTGTCGGATCGAGACCCGAGGTTCACGTCGTAGTTCTGGAAGAGTTTGCAGGCAGCTTTGGGTACTAAGTTGAAGTTCAGTACTGCATATCACCCGCAGACAGACGGCCAGTCAGAGCGCACCATACAGACCCTTGAAGACATGTTGCGAGCATGTGTTATGGAATTTCAAGGGAGTTGGGAAAATCATTTGCCGCTTATCGAGTTTGCATATAATAACAGCTTCCATGCAACCATTCAGATGGCTCCCTATGAAGCTCTTTATGGGAGGAAGTGTAGGTCGCCCTTGTGTTGGGATGAAGTCGGGGAGAGGAGGATAATTGGACCCGAAATAATTCAAGAGATGCAAAGCCAAGTCCGAATCATCAGAGATAAAATGGCGGCAGCTCAGAGTCGCCAGAAAAGTTACGCTGATACCAGGAGGAGAGAGTTATCTTTTGAAGTTGGTGATTGGGTTTACCTTAAAGTCTCTCCCATGAGAGGTGTTAAGCGTTTTGGTAAGAAGAGGAAGTTGGATTCGAGGTATGTCGGCCCTTTTCAGATTCTGGAGAAGGTAGGGTCCGTCGCCTATAGAGTTGCTTTGCCAGGATATTTTGGGGATATTCATGATGTCTTCCATGTATCATCCCTGAAGAAGAGCTTTGGACAGCAAGAGCCACGCTTCGTCGACCCAGCGGGTATTCAGTTGCAACCAGATCTCACTTATGAAGTTGTTCCGTCGCAGATCATGGATTGGAGGGAGCGACAGTTGAGGTCCAAGACGATACCTTTGGTTAAAGTGGCTTGGGGAGATCCGTTAGCACAAGACTTCTCTTGGGAGCGAGTAGCGGACATGAGGGAGCAGTACCCGTACTTGTTTGAAGGATGAAGGTATGTATCCTAATCTTGGTCACAGATGGTTTGTGTGTTTTTATGTGGCTTCTTTAAGTTGGTGGATGATCTTGCAAATTTCGAGAACGAAATTTGTTTTTAAGGGGGGGAGGATGTGATGACCCGCTTTCGCGTGTATTTTCGCTGAATGGTTGTTTTTATTTTAATTAATATATTAGTTTATTTATTTTAATTTATTGCGTTTTAAATTGGTTTTTAATTTAATTGATGTTGTGTTTTATTTCTTTTAGTCGTTTACGGTTTTTAATCTCGTTTCGGCGGTTTAGTTTTGTTTTCCCGGAATAAGGATTAGACCTCATCTTTTTTCCTACATCTCTTTTCCCTTTTTCCTTTTTTCTTTTTTCCTTTTTCTCTTTTTTTCTCTTTTTTCTTCTTCTTTCTTTTTCTTTTTTTCTTTCTTTTCTTTTTTTTTTCTTCTCCTTCCTCCCGATCGGCCCGTCTCTCTCTCTCTCTCTCTCTCTCTCTCTCTCTCTCTCTCTCTCTCTCTCTCTCTCTCTCTCTCTCTCCACGCCGGAAGCCAACCCAGCTCGACCCGCCGCCGTCCGGCCGCCGTGCGGCTCACCGCCCGCATCGGTCGATGCCCCTCCCTCCGGTGCACCTCCCCACCAAATCCTACCCCCATCTGGCCAGCCGTTTGGTCGGAAAACTCCCTTGAAGCACCCACGGACTTTGCTTCGATCCGCCGCCGTCACTCCACCTCCGGCCACCATTTCTTCACCACTTCATCACCGGTCCCTTGCTGTCCTAACCCACCTATTTTTGGCCTCCAATGGTCATCGGAACAGCTCCCACGAGCTAGCTTTCCTTTTTGGGAAATCCGGCCTCTCTCTGCCGTTTCTGCCGCTACCCACGACCAACCACCACTTCCAATAGCTTCATAATCATCCCTAGACCATTCCCTATCAATCCCAAGCCTTGGTTTGTCCCCGTTCAAAAGTGAGTATTTTACAACCCACGGCCACAGTGAATTTTCACTGTAACGTTGCTTTTCCTTCACCGTTTGCAACGCCGGGTGTTTTCTAAAATTACCGTATAGCGCTGTAAGTATTTTCCAAACCCTATTTTCAGATTTAAATATATATTGTTCTTTCAATTATTTTATCTGCTGGTTGGTTGATTCCGGACTGAGTCCGAGTAGTTCGGGGGTCGGATGGATGGAGGATGGAGTTGCTTGTTTTATTGAATTATGTTGGTTGTTTATTTTTTTGTGCATTGATATGACATTACATGATGCATGCACGTGTGTTTTTGTTCAAGCAAAAAAGGCTGTGTATTGGCGTAAATGGACTTACGGGTGCGTGTGTATCATGACCCCAAGCCGGGATGAGGTATTATCCCGGTGGAGCTCCTCTGGTCACTCGGGAGCGGAATAAACTAAGTGATGTCCTCTGGGTTGTTGCTAGGCGACGACGGGAGCGGAGGCTATGGGTTGCTTGGCTACGAACGCGCCGGGCGCGGAACCGGGCATCGCCCTACGCACCGACTCCGTGGCCCTTCGCTGGTGAGGGCTAGAGGATGCTTGGCTACGAACACGCGGGGCGTGGAACTGGGCATCGCTCGTTAGGTGTCACATGCGTGGTGGTACTCTGCGGAGTGGCACTGGAGCCAGGGTGTGCGGATGACCCCTAGGGGAGGTCATGGTGCATACGGGTAAAAATGGATTTTGGTTTGAGACGGTTATAGAGGCCAAATGTGACTTTTGGTGTGGTTTTTGGAAAATATGTGTTTTTGGGCCAAATGAGATTTTTGGCATGTGTGGAAAATTATGTTTTATGGGTTTTGTGCATTGGGCATACTTCATGCATTTTGTTTGAGTTCTATGTCTTTTTATCTGGTGGTGTTTGGGTTTTACTTACCTGCGGTACCATTTTTGGTTCCGTAGCTTTTGGTGCAGGTTTTGAGGATGAGGAAGAGGAGGCTGAGCCCGAGAATGCGGCTCCGCCGGGTTGCTGATGTTATGCTTTATATTTGGTTTAAAACTATATTAGTGTTTTGTAATGTTTTATTTACGTATGTTTTAAACAGCTTGTAATACGTTAAGAAAAATTCTGGTACTTAGTTATATGGCTTTCGTTATCCGCTGCGTATTTCTTCGTGCACATATGTTGCTTTTGCACACACTTGGCACCCGTTGTTAGGGTGGTGACCCGGGTTGTCACCATCCGGACGTCTCGATTTCCCCGAGTCCGTGCGTGGGGATTTGGGGGCGTCACACCATGTATTATAGCATTGAGATTCCTCTATACAAGTGTCATTCACCTTTTAGGCGGAGTAAGTGAGAATGCATGACAGAGACAAAGATTCATAACTAAAAGCATATGAAAGAACTGTCAAATATGTTTCCATGTATGTTCAGGTGTAAGAGAAACAATCCCAAAATATGAAGGATATTGAAGTCAGAGTACAGTACCAAGAAGACCAAGATGGTATGAGAGAGGGATTTCATCTGGATCAATTTTCCTACACTGCTTGGTTTTGTGAATCAAGCTATATTCTTCCCAGCCAGTAATCAATGAAACCAAATCGCCAGGCTTGAAAGCTGGATTATCAGAATCTATAACTTTGGATACACCAAATCCTTCCAAGGGCTTCATCAGAACACATCATTATTAGGAAATTGTAGAGGACAAGATCAATTGGGCATATGTCCCATAATATAGACAATAGAGACTGATACTAACATCCTACTTCCAAGGATTAATATGAGAAAAATGGTTATACTATAATTGATTGCTACCATACTGATCACCACTAGACTGATTTTAGAGGTGAAGATAAACATAAAGAAGGTTGAGAACCATGATTTCTGAGATCAAAGCTAATAAACATAAGTGCTAATGACCTTAAGTCTGTTCATGATTAATAGATGAAAGAACTGTAAAGGATGAACACATAAATCATTCTTTCTTGTGTGCATGGAGATGAACATTCTAAATTAATTAGATACTCAGAATTAACTCTAATCATTAATGGAACTGATAAATGTCTTACAACAGCTCAGCATAGCGGCTAAATTGATTTAAAAAAATAATCTATAAATTGATATAAATTGTGGCTCCAATTTTCTAGGGTTAATGTAGAAAAAGTCGAATTACCAAACATTCAGTGCATGGAGATTAAGTGTTCATCAACACAAGCCAGTTCATTCTTCATTACCAGGTTACAAATGGATAAAAGCCGATACTCGAAATCGTAAGTTAGCTCTTACTCTATATAACAAGTGTAAAGAACAAACAGACTAACGATTTTGCGTCTTGATCACCGTGGCGCATATGTTTTCCTTTCAATTCATAAAATTAGTAACTTTCATAATAGCATCGATCTCGGACTTTGTTTTAACATATCGGAATTTTTTCATCACTATGATATTACAACTTAAAAAGATCAGTGAGAATTCCGATTAAGACTAGTTGGAATCTTCTTTTGTCTTATCAGTTGAGAAATAAAGTTGGGAATAACCCTTAGTAAAAAACGGCAAAGCTCACTCTCCCCATGTCCCAGCCTCGACATAAAAAATTCAGGCAATTGTTTGTAAAATTCAGTCATAGATGAGTTTACTTTGTAAGAAATCGCTCTTTAACGAAAGGGTAAGGATCAGACATGCTCCTCCTATGGTAAATATTCATGGGTTTTTGGTATCATGACAATGAAATAAGTCTCGATCAAACAATGAAACCACGAAATGAGTTATTGCGGAAAAAAAAAAAAAAAAAAAAAAAGCGAGAGAGAACTATCCAAACAATGAGACAACGACATCAAAAAGTCACAACAAGAACAATTTTTTTTTTTTTTTTTTTTTTTCTTGGAAGTCACAATAGTAACACGAATTCTGAATTATTTTGACTGTAAGGAAAGAGTGGGGAGATGATGATGGGACTACCTGACCAGGGACAAAGTGGGGGATATAAGAGTTACGGAAATCACGCATACGGCCTCTCATGTAAGGGTCACAGGAGAGGTACAGATTCTTGACCAGAAAAGCTCCCGACCCTTTTGGAGCCTCGAGCTTAATTTTGCTAACCTTGAGCTCCATATCTGATTCTTCCGGGGCATTATCTGTGTACCCTTTCAATATGACTTGCTTGTTGTCCACTTCCGCCATGGCAAAGACTCAACTTCTCAAACACACACACAACCCAGATGACGAAAATGTAATATGGGGATTTTGATGGACAAGATGGGCGCTGCTTGTGCAGAGCTCAACTCGCAAGTGTAAAAGGGTAGTTAATTTGCATCTCATCACTCACATAACTATTATATATAGAAGAGAGAGAATTCGGTGTCCAAATTCAAGAACCACGAACCCACTTAGACGTTAAAGGAGGAGGAGCCAACCCTGACCAGATAACTTAATAATCTACGTTGCGCCCACCTAATATATGCGTCCACCCTCTCCTTGTTGTCCTTTGCACCCGCACACCAACCCAGTCGGCCGTCGCCTTTCGGTTTCGAATTAAAACAGAAGAAAAAGAAAATTGGGAAGTATAAGAAAATAAAATGGAAATCTATTGTGAAGAAGGGATTTTTTTGGTGAGTTGAGAGGTCACAAAAATAAACTGGCTTCTTGTTATTCTAAATTTCTATTTATTGAGATGCAGTATATCAACTCATAAGTAGTGATACATGTATTTTACTTACAATTTTATCCTGCAATATTTATTATAAACTTAAATTTTAAATTTTAAAATAAATATCAATAAATAATACCTCAACACATATTGAGGTAAGTAAACATTAGAATTACAAATAGTACCTTTTTAAATTTATATCAATTTATAGATTTTTTGAAAAAAAAAAAATAGTAGATATTCAATTTATTTATAATTTTTTAAATACATATATTTTTAATTAATTTTTTAAATCATCATTTCTCTTACTTGTATAAAATCTTAAAACTTCTAATTTTAAAAGGAAAATTTTAGTTACAAGCACAACTGCGTATTAATATGTATATCAATCTATTGTGATTGGTCAAAAAGTAAATTTTATTAAAAACAATACTAATTTAAATTTTGAATATAAAGAAATCAGTATTGATATGCAGATTAGCATGCGACTTTGTTTATATGTAACGAAATTCATTTAAAAATGCTAACTAGTATTCTGAATATTCAAACAAGTTTTCCAATTTACTCTTTAGCCCCTATCTCTCAACAAAACCTCTATGCAACATGTCAGTGCCATGCCATGCCATCCCATCCCTTATTTATCCCCTCTGTGAAACATGTCTCTGCTATGATCCCATCCATCATTTGGTGTTGTTTCTCCTTGCGTTTAATTTGGCTTTTCTTTATGTTTTAATGATTGAGAGCCAAATTATCGCTATAGCACACACAAGGAGAAATCTGAATAGATTATCCTAGTGACAGCTCGAATTTAATTTGGTAATACTCTATTCGAGTAATTTAATGTAAAAAATTTAAATAGATAAATCACATATAAATTCTTTTTTATAAAAAAATAAATCACACTAATAAAAAAAAATTATAGCTTTTTTAGGTAAGATTTAATTTTTATAAGGGTTTATATGAAATTTGTCAATTTAGATTTTGTACAAATTATTTTTATAAAATACATAAAATACAAATACTTTTTTATATAATTTGATATGACAGGCAGAACATAAGAGACGTATCAATAAACAAGGCTATAGGCATCGTTTGGTTATACAGTTCAGATAAAATGAGATGAGATATTTTGTTGAAAGTTAAATAAAATATGATTATAATATTTTTATTAGTATTATTTTTATTTTAAGATTTAAAAAAATTAAATTATTTAATATATTTTATGTAAAAGTTTAAAAAAATTATAATAATTATATGAGATAAGATAGTTTAATTTTGTGTAACTAAATCAACCCTAGATGATTTTTGAAATCGGATCAATCTAATTGCAATAAACGTCCTCCCCATTGCCAACTATGGATGAAGGTAAGGTCGCTAGGGCTGAGCAACCGGGTACCGGACCGGGTATCAGGGTATACCCGGCCTGGAATCCGGATTCCAAATCCAGGCCGGAGTCCGGGCCGGATATAGCCGGGTTATGACCACGGTTGGAACCTGGATTGAGTTTTTCCAACCCGGAAATCCGGGTTCCGGCCTATACCCGTTTTTTTTTTTTTTTTAAACAAAGCCTATATTATTAATTTTTTTTTTCAGGAAAAAAATATTTTGGCACTCTTTTTCAGATCTTTGCACATAATGTTCCTTCAAAGTTTCTTCCATCTGCTCATCACAAACTCATTACAAAATTTCTTCAGCATTCCTTCCGAAATTGCAGATTACAACATTCCTACCTCATAACTAATTAAAATATTTACTTCTGAAATAGTAGAATATAACCCACATCACTTTAGAAATGATTCCAAAGCAATATAGAGCCACTTGCTCCATACAGATTGGGAATAACTGCACATTCCATGGATCAATTATTTTATCAAAAACCATAATAACACCTACATATTATATAAACATGTACTTAACAAAGCTAAAGAGCACTCACTGCCCAGTTAGGAAGTAACGCCAGCACTCACTGCCCACTTAACAAATACAACTACCATGTTGCTCAATTAAATTCATACACGAAAAAAGTCAATCCAGTGAAGCCTCAAAGGCTATGGTTCTATCAATATGCAAAACCAGGTCTTCAAATATCTGAGATATGGGGGCCCCTAGAACCAGCAAACAAGCACAAAATATGCAGAACCTACATGATAAAACAAAATCAATAAACTCTTTGGAACTCAACCAAGGACAAACACAAAATCTCTTACCCGTTTATTGGTAGAATGTATGTCCCAAACTGGCTGTATTTATAAGACGACTTCACTTGCTTCCAATAAATAAAATGTCCATTCCCCTGCAGGACGGACCCCCATGGCCGATTCTACACAATGTAATATATAATAAACCAACAAATTAATTAGACTAACATAGTACGTACGCTACAAGCAACTCCATTATATTCTCTAGAAAAGAAGAAAATAAACAAACCAAACTCCATCATACTCAAATTTCCCTATTTTATTGGCCATCTTCTCATTAAAGTTTGGGTAAACTTGGGTAAAGCTTGATGGGTAATTAAACAAATGGTTTAAATTCTTCAGATCAAACTCATCATGAGGAGGCTTCTAATAGAGCAAGTTATAGGCCAATAAAACAAAGCATAGTTTCTGTCAATTAAATGACCAAATTAATAAAGGCAAGCATTGAAACTTAAGCAACCAAAAAATGGATTTTAATCAAGCTGCTACTGAATAATCTTCCCTCTATTTGCATATGTACAAGATTTATACAAAATTTTGGGGAAAATCATGATGAACTGGTTAAAAAAATAAAATTACAAATCGACCTTTTCTCATGGGCCTAACAATATTGCTAAAAATCGACCTTAGCCATAAAGCATTTTGCGGCTTGAAAATCTGTCAGTAGCATAAAACATGTTACTGACAGATTTTTGTAAAGTTTTTCATTCTGATGCACAATCTTTCTATCTCCACAACTTAGCTGCAACTGATTTAGTCCAGAGGACCAAGATCGACATCAAGAAAAATGGGTAAACATTGAAAAATAATATTATTTCCCATACCCACAACTTTTTTTTTTGCTCTTTTTGCCTTTATTTTCTTTTACTCGGCGTTTTCTTTTTCACCACAGCAACCAAACAGAGACCATGAAAAACAACAGATCAAGGTACAATAAAACAACGAATCAACACCAAAGAAAGGGATCAAGAGCAAAAAGTAATAATTTTAAAAACGAAAACATATTTAAAAAAAAAAAACCAAAATCAACTTAGCTGCCAACGAAAACACTTCCATCGTTCGGTAGCTGCCAACGAAAGCACTCCCAAAATCAACTTAGACGTGCGATCAACTTCAGGTTCCGGACAAAACAAAAGCACTAGCGCTTGAAGGGATGAGAGAGAGAGAGAGAGAGAGACAGAGACAGAGAGAGGAACTGGGGTAGGGTTCGCATCGCAGAGAGAGAGATCTGAATGGGGGGCGGCGCTAAGTAAAAGAACGTAGGGTTTTTTTTTTTTAGTTTATAAAACCCGAGTTCCGGATTTAAAATCCGGTACCCGGACCGGATTAATCCGGTTTTTTAAATCCGGATTTCGGTCCGGATTTGACCCGGTCCGGGCCGGATAAAATCCGGCCCGGATGAACAGCCCTAAAGGTCACCTCTCATTTTCTTTCCGTTTCTGTTTTCTGCATTTTTATAAATTTGTTTTTAACTTTTTATATTTTTAAATGTCTTTTGTACTTTATTTTTTCTTCTTCTTTTTTTAACTTCTAAACTTCTATTTGTTTTCTATTTTCAAAATTAAGGAGTTTTTGTATTAATATTTGTTCGTATTAATGGGGTTTCGTGATTTCATTTTAAGTTTATATTTATTTTCTTTTTCTAATTATTTTTGTTTTAATATTCTAAATTCGTTATATGTTTTTCTTTTTCTTAAGCATGCATTTCATTAATTTAAACAAAGGCAATATATGTGAAGATGGGGTGGGATTTTGATAAAGTGTAAAAATTACATGATTAAGTTGTTTAGGTGAATTAATTGTTTAACAAAAAAATAATTAAGTACTTAATTATGTAGTTGATTAGTCAATTGATAAATTCTGATAATTTACACTTGAAAAGATTTATTATACATATCTGCCACATCAAAATTAATATCTCAATTGTTTTCCTCCTATTTTGTGAACACTTAATCCTAATTGATGCAGGGTTTTTTTGAAAAATGGTTATCATTAATTGGCTGACAAAAGAATAGAGGACCACACACTTAGTGCTGGGAGTGTACTAGAATGTGGTCTCACAGAAATAGCAGCAACAAAGTGTTCCTACTGGAATCAAATCACGCCTTCAGCAGCTCGGACCACTGCGAGAATTACATGTAGAACTCACAATCTTTTTTAACTTAACACATCTTTATACGTGGGACGCATAATTTTTTTTAATTTTCTACAACTAGAACTAAACTCATCTTAACATATAAACTCATTTTAGATGGGCTCCACATAACTCACTCTACCTACTCAATTTATTATTATTCATAAAGAATTCAACTCAGCTCAACATCCAAACGTAGTGTACCGCTCCGAATTATTCTTTTTGAATAATTCTGCTTCTAATTATTAGTAGATCGGTAGTTGACGATGCGTCATACGTTGGTGGTAAGTAGCTAGAAGGCAAAAGATCAAGCCTTTTTTAAGCCGGAGGAGTTAATAGGAAAAAGAAAAAAAAATAAAAATAGAAACTTGTGGACATGTTGAAAATGAAGACAGGAAGAGAGGAGCATAGGTTCTTTCCTCCTCTCTGATGAGAAAAGAAAAAAGGGGAACACAGGTGGTTGGCTGGAGGGAGTATGGCGGAGAGAGAGAAATGAAAATGAAGATAACCCTATTTTAATTTGTTTTAAATATTTTCTTACATAGGAGGCATGTCACATAGTCTCACACATAAATATTATATGCTAGCATGATAGTTTAGGTCTGAGATCATCTCAAATTACTTTATAATACAAGTTGTCGAGACACCCGGCATTTCCCTTTAAACTATTCAACTATTGACTTCAAAGCAGATTACTAGGACAAGGAGCCACCCATGTGTAGTTGGTCACCGGCCGTACCCGTTACATTACCTACCACTATAGTCTATAGATACCATTTATAAATAGGAAAAATCTAATTGTAAGCATAATTGTAAACTAATATGTGCACTAATCTATTGTGATTGGTTAAAAAGTAAATTTTATTAAAAATAGTACTAATTTAAATTTTGAATATGAAGGAATCAACATTGGTACACAGATTAGTACGCGACTTTACTTGTATGTAGCAAAACTCTTACAAATAAATACAATGAACAATATTGACAGGTCACCCATCCAATAATATAAAGAATATTCCACTCACTTTCAATCATAGGAGACCCTCTTGCGTTTTATTACACGACTAATGATTCGGAATCAATTTTTTTTATATAGCGGGTAGTTTTGTCAAATAAATAATATTTAAAATCGTAAAATGTGTAAATATAGTATAATCTATTTAAAAATAAATAAATATGAGATTTATATAAAATAAATTAATTTTTAATAATAAATCTTATTCTTTTTAAAAAATTATGCAATATTTACGATTCTATAATTGTATTTAACATTACTCAACATATCTAATATATATGAGTTTTTAATGAGTTGAAAACACATATCGTCTAATTTATTGATACGAATATGACATGTTATGGGTATTTTACTTATCTTGACCACAAGAACGAAATTCGGGTATTATCTTCATGTTTCCAAATAAAATTCTAAATAGCATCTAAAAAAGTCTTTTTTATTTTTTTAAATTTCCATTTATAAGTAAATATTCAAGTTCTTAATCAAAACTATACAGTGTATAGTGCTATATATTTAGATAAAATAAAATTTCTAATATAATTCAAAGTACATAAATATGTATTTTGCCTTTCTTGAAGTTTCAATTAAAAAAAAAAATACAAATAACATCAATTATGTTAATTGAATTCGATACATATTTAACAAATAAAAGTGAATATCACTAGGGAAATTTGTATTGAACATTTTGGCAAATTCGTTTTTAATGCAGGCAATCAGGATTGCATGAAATTCATCATCTATTTTATTTCTGAATATTTTCTTAACAATATTCATAGATGAAAATCTATCTTAGTTGTTGAACTAAAAGAGTCAAGACTAGGGTATTTACGTTATGTTTGGGTAGTATCGTAGTGAGGTGATCTCAGATATTTTCTGAATAGTAGTGAAAAAGTAAAAAATGTAATGATAAAGTATTGAATAGTAGTAAAAGGTAATGAAAAGTATGTGAAAAGTAATGATAAAATAATAAATAGTAGTGGAGTATTCTCATAATATTCTAGACAGAATTATAATGTTTTGAATTTTTTGTCATCACCACAACTCAACACAATTGATGATTATCAATAAGTTTTGTAGATATAGATAATAAGTTGCATTGCAATTATTCATGTTAATGCTACATAAATTTTCTATACAATATTAGATATATTGTCAATATTGGATGATTGTTGAGTATTTTTTTAATACAGAAAAGAACTAAATATCAATACTTTATGACGAGAATCATGACCAACGGTAGGGAAGGGGTTGGGGAGTCTAGCTACCTATCCTTATCCGCTTGTATAGGGCAGGTAGCATCCTTGAATTAACTTGCATGTAAAACATCATTTAATATTTTTCTTGGTAAGGTAGTCAATATTTTTTAACATGCCTATATGGTTCAAGTTAATTCAAGGATATGAAACCAACTATAAAGAGTACGGGTGGCTGAGGTCCCCCTGACATCACAAGGTCAGACAAGGCTGGGGTAGGCCCAAGCCCGCCTGGGTTTTCTCTGCCTATTCGGCCCAAATATACATATATATATATATTAAAAATAATTTCTTCATATAAAATAGCATCGTTTTGGGATTTTTTTTTTTTAAAATGACGTCGTTTTACTATTTGACTGAGTAGTGTATAAAGAAAATGACGTAAACCTAATTCATGCTCTCCTCTCCTCTCTCTCCCTCCACCATTTGACTTCCTTTCTACCTCCCCTTCTCTCTTTTTCTATTCTTCATCTCCTCTTCCATGGCCACCCTAACCTTGTAATAGGTAGACTCTCTTCTCCATCTCTTCTTCTCTTCCTCCTCCTCTTCTTCCTCTCATCTTCTCCTCATTCTCCTCCTCCACATTTTCTTCTTGAAGGTTTTGAGACACCCATGGCACTGTTGTGGGTCTAAGGCTACAAATGGATGTGGGTTTACCTAGGTGAATAGCCTTGGAGCTTCACCTCCACCAATCATTTGAAAATGAAGTTCTCGACTGAAGTAGGAATAGAGGAAATACAAGATGAGAAACCACTAGCGTGGGAATATTATGTGCAAGAACTCAAAACTAAAGGAATGGATGTTCAAACGTTGGAAACTCAAACCCATGCGGGGTGGCTCCCGCACCACCAGTTCTCTTCAATCAAAATGTGGAAACTTGGGATGAACAAATGTTGCAATTAGCAGAAGTGAACGAGCCACTGGAGTTGGTTGGCTTAGATCCAGCGCAACTTGAGGCAATGACAACAATTGGGACCAAATTGCTGCATAATATGAGATGAGCATTGAAACAGCTTCAGTCTAGCACAAAGATGTGCTCATTAGGATCCATGAGGACATGCCAGGAATAGACAATGAGGTCATTGAGCATTGTCTTTTTGTCAACCAGGACAGTAAGAAGGTTCGACAAAAGTGAAGGTCATTAAGTATGGAGAAATATGGGGCCATGGCCGAGAAAGTTGATAGCCTACTTGCCACAGGGTTCATTAGAGAAGCTCACAATCCCGAATGGCTGTCTAATGTAGTACTGGTAAAGAAGTCCAATAACAAATGAAGAATATGTGTAGACTTCACCGACATAAACAAGGCATGCCCAAAGAATAGTTTCCCACTGCCTCATTTCTATTTTATAGTCGACTCCAAGGCGATGCATCATTTATTGAGGTTCATGGACGCCTACTTAGGATACAATTAGATTCAAATGAACCAGAAGATTAGGAGATAACGTCATTCATAGTAGATTGGGGGCTGTACTGCTACCAAGTTATGCCCTTTGGGTTAAAGAACACTAAGATGACATTCCACAAGCTCATAAACTACATGTTCAAAAACCAAATCGGTCGTAATATGGAGGTTTACGAGGATGACCTGTTGGTCAAGAGCAAGGAGCCAATGCAACACCTGGTAGATTTGAGGGAAGCCTTTGCCGTATTATGCCAGTATAAAATGAAGCTGAACCCATCCATGTGTGCCTTCAGCATTGACTTGGGCAAGTTCTTGGGCGTCATAGTTTCTAAGAAAGGGATAGAGACCAACCTAGAGAAAATTGAAGGGATCACGAAGATTTTCTCGACTTGCAACCTGGTGACCTCTTTCCACGCCCAGTAACAAACATTAGCCTGGCACGAAACTCCTCTTCCAAGCCTGCTTGGTCATCCACAATCCAAGCAGCCAACTGGTCTACCACATGTTGAGCGGCACTTATAAGCATGAAGTCTCAACTATAAAAAAGAAAAAGAAGAAAAAGAAGGAAGAAATGGTCTAAAAGCTTATCAAGGAAAAGTGGCCTTAGGGTTGGCTCGCCATCCCCTTAACAAAGTTGGCCCTCGCGTCATCACCCCCTTGAAATGCATCAGAGGGCTTGTGGAGGTCCTTGTCCTGAGGAGACCTTGAATCGTAAGGCAGGCTGAGAGGGTAAGAAGGAAAAGTAGAAAGGGATGGAGGTGAGGTTCCATCACCCACAAAGTCTCTAGGCCCCTCTCCACCAATGGGCAGGGGAAGGTAAATGCCGATAGGGTCGATGGACACTGGTTCCTCCACGGCCCCCTCCCTATCTTGTACAGGTGCCATGTCCTGCTCACTTCCTTGATCAGGAGTAGAAGAAATGGCCCTTCTAGGACCACGGGAGAGGAAACCTCTTCTCACAAAGAAGCACTGAATGGTGAGGAGTGTATCAAAACCCTACTCTCGCTCAAGTCCAAGTCAACAAGGTCCTCATGGGAGAGACCATTGGGGTCGATAGGAAAAACAGGGGTCTCGTCGCCCGAAACAGTAGAAGGAACCGAGTATGGGGTGGGCTCCCTATCACCCACTTCTTCTCGAGCATTACCCTTGGCTTGCTAATTTGGAACCACTGCGGTGGCCACATCATTGCGATTTGACTCACCTGAGCCCATTGGCGCCACCTTGACTCACCCAGGGTGCACTGGAGGAGAAGTCTAAAAGGCCTGAAAGAAAGATAAATCGATGTCCACATCTTCTTCGTCATCAATTAGCCCTTGGTCGCCTAGCAGGATTGATGGAAGTCTGAAGGTTGGAGAATGCACAGAGTCAACGCTTAGGGAAAGCTGGAAATCCAAGGCCATCGTCAGATCTATGGTGACCTATTCTAGTAGGTTGTTGAGGCCGTTTGAGTCAAGAGAGCCAGTATTCGGTAAAACTTGAGTAGGCTGTTGGGGGCCTCCCGTTGGACTAGAAGATTTGTGTGTAGACCTTGGGTGGTCTTCACCACCACTGAACTAAACCTCACAGTAACCCTCCTAGCGAGACTTCTTCACCACTTTCTCCAGCGGGGTATCGCAAGTCTTTTCTTGCCCCAAGAAACGACTGGGTCCTTAAAATACGGACAACCAACCGCATGAGACTAATTTGGCATACTAGAAATCAGCCGATGTTCAACCTAGTTAGAAGAGCATCTATCCACACCTCCTTTTGGTGTTGCTCAACTGAGGAATAAACCAGTTCTAAGCGAGCTTGCTCAGACTAGAAGGATTTATGAAAATCAACTTGTCTTTGTGAAAAGTTCCCCACAAGGCGCGAATGGGGAATTTGGCTCTGGTGGCTTCATAACCAAGGAACTCCTAGTCGTAACAAGACACAAAAAAGAATTTTCTTTGCCAAGCCTGGGCGTTAGAATATCGACCCTCAAATGAAGCGACTCAACACTTGTGTCGAGAATGGAAACTGCAAACATTACCTCCCAATGACCTAACTGTGTGGTTAGGATGAACTCCCGAGGAGTCAAATCGGGATGAATACTTTTCCTTGTCGAGTTCTAAAACCATCTATCATACTACCATACTATTCAACAACACATCAAAATCCTTCAGGCATTAGGGTGTAGTTGGGTAGGAGTCAATCCTAGATAGTTGAGGACATCATGCATAGGACGACAAAATGGAAGTCTCAACTAGTGAGAAAAAGCAATGGCAGGCAAAGCCACTTTATTGGCGATGCCTATTGAACTAGTGACCCCCACGTCAGGTCTAGAGGCTTGTAGAATTACCAAGTCAGAGATTCCATATGAATCTCTCAACCCCTTATGGTGAGAAGGAGTTGTGGTAGAAGACTAGTTGTATCAATCATGGTAAGGAGGGCTACGCTGTGGAAGGGATTCAGGAGCTCTCGAGGACCCAATCTAGTGGGGCATGCGAGCCATGTGAGGGAAATCGTGAAGACTAGGGTTTAGAAAATGAGCATTGATAGAGAAGAAGAAAAGATAATGCGAGGGGAAAGAATAAAAGAGTATGAAAGGCTATTTAAATAGAGGGAGAAATGACGGTTGGGAAGCTCCAGGTGGGAGGCAAACAAATGAAAGGACCACAGATCAATCGCCACGGGCATATTGTCACAACCCCTAGAAGGATTGACCGGGACCACACCTCGACGCGGCTCTTGGAGTGTCAGGACAGTCACATGGCTAGCCTGCTTGCATGCCTTGGCTCATGCCCTGACACATAGTGGGCGTCCATGGAGCCTATTGGTCATGCGCAGACCATGTGTACAGGCATGTGCATGCCCTTAAGTGTGCACCTGCGCGCATGCATGCACGCCCTAGCACCACTTAGCGAGGTTAGTGGCCTGTGGCGCTGACCGGTGCAAAACTGCAAGTGCACAGTATCGTAGTTTTATAATAAAGTGATAAGAAGAGTATTGTTCTCAGGGATTGATACCTTACTTTTACCAAATACCAAAATTATACTAATCTCGATTTTATGTAGAGGAATCACTAAGATTTTTGTAGTTGCAATTTAAACTAAAATCGACTCAAAGAGAAATACGCAAAGGAAATAAAACTAACGTTCGAAGATCAAATTAATGGGAAAGAAAACTTCTAGGAAATCGATTTCACCTAATTCTTCACTATACTTTACTCATCCAACTAATTTAATTTAATTCTTTTTGTCTATTAGCAAATCTCTAATTCATCCAAAAGCCTCTTTCGATAGTCAATTGGAAATTATTCTTGTTTATCAATTCGCACAAGAATATGCAAATTAAATAATCAAGAAAGCAATAAGACCAATGATTTAATTACTACATAGGTTCATACAAGTCTTTCGATCTCTATACTTACCTATGCTAAAATATTCAAGATCTACCCTATGATTCCCTCTTTTGATAGCAAATCACAAGATTAAATATTATCTAATCAATGGTCAGTTAATTAGAAGCAATAAATTCAGAATAAATCAGATAAACAAAGAGAGAATTACCTTAAATTAGCATAGACAATCAAGCATAGTTCGGAACTAGGTTACATCGTTTTCCTAGAATAAATAAAATTTAACTCATGCTAGAAATGGAATTCAATATAAACGAATTCACCATAATTGTTCTGAGAATATTAGAAGAAAATAAACGCTGAAAAATACTCCTTGCAGCCGCAACTCGTCTTCAAAAACTCAAGGAAATGATTCAATGCTTTTTTCCCGTCTGTGCTCGTGTATGATTCCAACGTACGTGCAATATATGGAATTCCCTCTCCAAAACAGATGATTTGAATCCTTCTAATTGTGTTTTTCTGTCCTAAAAGTGTTCTCCAGTCCAAAGGTACAACCATATGGTGAAAAATCCCTTTTATATGCTCTGATGGCGGAAAACCCTAGATCTAGAAAAATACGGTATTCGCTCGAGCGAGGTGTTGAGCGAGCATCGAGCGTTTGACTCTGCCTAAATTCGCTCGAGCGGCCAAAAGCCTCCGCTCGAGCGATCTTTGTTTTCCCGCAACCCGCTCGAGCTCACTGTCGAGCGGCAGTCGAGCGTTTGAATCTGCCTGAATTCGCTTGAGCGGCCAAAAGCTTCCGCTCGAGCGATCTTGTAAAATTTACAATATGAAATTTTGCAAGTCATCAAATACCCCCAAACTTACAACTTTGTTTGTCCTTAAACAAAAAGAAAAGCAAATGATAGTTTAGGCAATATCAACTCGACCCCAAAGAGAAGTATCATCACTCATCAAGCTTTTATGAATTTAGATTTCATCACTAGTATCTTACTCTTTTAACATCAAAGATAGCAAGAAAATCAATTAAAAATTTTGCAATTTGTCAAGCAAGAGTTAGGCGTTTACTTCAACCTAAAGCTAAGACCTTGAGTGTGTGTGTGATATAGTCAATTTAACCTCAAACCACCTGCAAACTGAGATAAAAGTAGAACAACCAAAATCAGAAGAATTCTCTTAAAACTTAACCCCATAAGTCCAATTTTCAGAAATCCTCTCCACTAATGTAGTCAACACCAAAATCAGAGATCAAAAGGTCTTTAATAAGGTTGTAATGATAGGCCACATGGTGAGGGTTAAGAAAGAACTGGATATGGAAAATCAAAGCAAACTGGGAAAATACTTAGTGAAAAGAACACTAAAAGAGATACCCACATGATTCAAATCATCTTTTTCTTGGCAATATGCTCATACTTGTGGCATTATTGTTGCTGTAATCACTGAAGCAATACCAATAATTCCTTTAACAAAATCTGAGGTGATACATACTCCGCTTAGTGACTTCATTTTTTTTTTTTTCTCTTTTTTTTTTCTTTTTCTTTTTTTTTCACTTTTTTTTTTTTACTATCTTTCTTCTTCTTCTTCTTTGATCAAACAGAGCAAACATAATACAGTTCATCATGAAACAATTTTTCTCTTTTAAATGTAACTCTCCACCAAAGTATTTTCTCAAACTATCAAAGCTAGATTCATTGTTTTTTAGGCTTAGAGCGGGCATGGTTTATGTAGTTCAAAGAACAAATAAAGGCTTATGTAAAATAAGGCTCAAGGGGGTTGACTATGGAAACACACCATGTAATGATGGCATGATATTTAGGACAGCTGAGAAAACTTTTTGGTTATGACAAAAAAATGCCTAGATCATTTCTCTAATATTCGGTATCAACTAGGATTTCACCTCAAGGACCCATCAACGGATTCTAGAACAAAGCAAAATTGAACTTTCCTCTTTCAATTAATTCAACTTCTTCTCTTCATAAGCAAAATGGAATAAAAGAAAAATGACTATGTGCTCAATTGTGTTCAAGGTCAAAGATTTAAACCAAAGTACCCACAAAACTTCACTCGACATAAAAGAAATTTTTGAAAATTTTTCTCAAAACCATCTTCAATCACAAATTTCAGAGTTATAGAGAATTCAATCTTACTCCAATGCATGCTTGGTAAGAGAATCAAACAATCCATCAACAACCCAAAACTTAGAAAACAAGAGGATCAAATGACTACAGAAGTTTATACCCCCAAACTTAAACTAACAATGTCCTCATTGTAATGTAAAAGTAGAAAGGATTGAAGAAATAAAGGAATTTCCCTGGTTTCATGGTGAATCTTCCGTAGATTATAATTTTTCAACTCTTTATTCATGCTAAATAAACCTGCATCAAAATTAAAAATAAATAAATAAAGATAATAAAATAAATGAAAGAATGAAAGAAAGATTTATGGGTTGCCTCCCATAAGCGCTTGTTTTAAAGTCTACAGCCAGACTTTTCAATCTTCATCAATCGGGATCTCCAAGAGGAATAAGTGTACAGTTCCTCTCCACTTCATTGCTAAGTGATGTATCTTGCTGCAAGGCTCGTTCTAGGTGATCGGCTGACATATCTTCTTGAAAGGCCTCTTCTACACATTGCTTAATGACATCAACCCGGAAGCAAGTACTTGGATCTTCTGGAAATTTCATAGCTTGGTAGATATTGAACATAACTTCTTCCTTATTAACTCTTAATGTTAATTCACCCTTTTGAACATCAATCAAAGCTCTTCCCGTAGCCAAGAATGGTCGGCCAAGAATTAGTGGGACTTCTTCATCTTCTTCCATGTCAAACACCACAAAATCAGCAGAGAAGATAAATTTATCCACCTTTACCAATACATCTTCTATGATTCCACGTGGATACTTGATGGACCGATCCGCTAGTTGCAAAGAAATTGTTGTATGCTTCATCTCTTCAAGTCCTAATTTCTTGCAAACAGAAAGTGGCATAAGATTAATGCTAGCACCAAGATCACATAAAACTCTATCAAAAAATGAATTTCCAATAGTGCAAGGCAAAGTGAAACTCCCCAGATCTTTTAATTTTTGAGGCAATTTCTTTTGAAGAATGGCACTAAATTCTTCAGAAAGTTTCACTATTTCAAACTCTTCCAACCTTCTCTTCTTGGAAATGATGTCTTTCAGAAATTTGACATAATTTGGTATTTGTTCCAAGGCATCTGCAAAAGGAATATTAATGTGAATTTTCTTAAAAATATCCAAAAATTTAGAAAATTGTTTATCTAATTTTTGCTTTTAAAAGCGTTGAGGGTAAGGAAGTGGAGGAGTGAGAATAGGAGGATTGTCAGGAAATGAAATTGCTGGAGGCAAGTCGGTCTCCTCTAGTGTATCATTGACAATCTCCTCTTCTTCTACTTGATCTTTGCTTTGGCCATTGTTCGCAGCGGTAGGGGTGGACTTTCTCTCCTTTAATGGTGACCTCTCTATTTCTTTTCCACTCCTAAGTGTGATGGCCTTGCATTGTTCCTTTGGATTCACTTCAGTGTTGATAGGAAAAGCTCCTCTTTGTTGGGCATTGATGGTAGTGGCTAGTTGCCCAATTTGCACTTCAATATTCTTTATAGCAGCTCTCATATTGCTACAATGAGTCTCAATGTTGTCCAACCGTGAATCAGTTTTTTTAAACCTTGCATTGGTCTCTTGAACAAAGGAAACCATGGCATCCTCAAGTGACATCTTCTTCTCGCTTGGTTGGCTATCAAATCCTGGAGAAGGTTGAGGTTGCAACACATTCTTCGTATTTCCATATGAAAAATTCTCATGATTTCTAAGCCATGGATGATAGTAATTTGGCATAGGATTACCACGATAGTTGTAGTTTCGATTGTTGATGTATTGAACTTATTCTTGACTCGCTTCATTACTTGGAACTGTTATACTTGTAGACGCAATATATTCTGTACTTTGTGGTATCCTTTGTGTTGTCAAGGCTGAAATCTGATGAGATAGAATAGCAACTTGAGCTGAAAGGGCTGCTATCGGCTCCAAGTCATGAATTCCAGCAACCTTCTTAGCCAAAGTCCTCTCAGTTGGCTATTGATAGTTGTTTGAGGCCATTTCTTCCAAAAGGGCAGTAGCACCCTCAGCTGTCTTTGACATCAAAGTTCCACCAGAAGCAGCATCAACTATAGTTCGAGTTTGCCCATTTAACCCATTATAGAACATCTGAACTTGCAACCAATCTGGCAATCCATGTTGTGGGCAACGTCGAACCAAGTCTTTATACATCTCCCACGCTTCATAGAGTGACTCAAAATCATTTTGCTTGAATTGACCAATCTCACTCCTGAGTTGGGCTGTTTTTGCAGGAGGAAAGAATTTAGTAAGAAACCTCTCAGCCATGTCTTGTCAACTAATGATGCTTCCCGGTTGTAGAGATTGTAGCCAACCTCTAGCCTTGTCCCTCAAAGAAAAAGGAAAAAATCTCAGTCTAATGGTGTCTTCAGTAACACCATTGATCTTCACAGTGTCGCAAATCTCCAAGAACATTGCCAAATGAATATTGGGATCATCCAGTGGCAATCTGCTGAATTGAGCCTGCTGCACCATGCTAATCAAAGCTGGTTTGAGCTCAAAGTTGTTGGCATTAATTGTCTGGCACATTATGCTCGAGTAATTTCCATTCACAACTGGTCGTACATAGTCCTTCAAGGTGCGTGGTAGTGCCTCACGTTCTTCTTCAGCCATAACTAGTATCTTATTTTTTCTTCGTGATCTAAGAGTTCTTTCAATCTCCGGATCAAAAGAAATAATATCATGAGATCTAGTACGGCGCATCGAACATAAAAAATACACATGTAGAATAATAAAATATAAGAACAACTTAAAATAAAATTCTAAATTAAAACCAAGATTACTTAGTATCGATATTGACAAAAAGAATAAGAACAAACCAATCCCCGGCAACGGCGCCAAAAACTTGACCGGAGCAAAATTACAAGTACACAGTATCGTAGTTTTATAATAAAGTGATAAGAAGAATATCGTCCTCAGGGATTGGTACCTTACTTTTACCAAATACCAAAATTATACTAATCTCGATTTTATCTAGAGGAATCACTAAGATTTTTGTAGTTGCAATTTAAACTAAAATCGACTCAAAGAGAAATACGCAAAGGAAATAAAACTGACGTTCGAAGATCAAATTAATGGGAAAGAAAACTTCTAGGAAATCGATTTCACCTAATTCTTCACTATGCTTTACTCATCCAACTAATTTAATTTAATTCTTTTTGTCTATTAGCAAATCTCTAATTCATCCAAAAGCCTCTTTCGATAGTCAATTGGAAATTATTCTTGTTTATCAATTCGCACAAGAATATTCAAATTAAATAATCAAGAAAGCAATAAGACCAATGATTTAATTACTACATAGGTTCATACAAGTCTTTCGATCTCTATACTTACCTATGCTGAAATATTCAAGATCTACCCTATGATTCCCTCTTTTGATAGCAAATCACAAGATTAAATATCATCTAATCAATGGCCAGTTAATTAGAAGCAATAAACTCAGAATAAATTAGATAAACAAAGAGAGAATTGTCTTAAATTAGCATAGACAATCAAGCATAGTTCGGAACTAGGTTACATCGTTTTCCTAGAATAAATAAAATTTAGCTCATGTTAGGAATGGAATTCAATATAAATGAATTCACCATAATTGTTCTGAGAATATTGGAAGAAAATAAATGCTGAAAAATACTCCTCGCAGCCGCAACTCATCTTCAAAAACTCAAGGAAATGATTCAATGCTTTTCTCCCGTCTGTGCTTGTGTATGATTCCAACCTACGTGCAATATATAGAATTCCCTCTCCAAAACAGATGATTTGAATCCTTCTAGCTGTGTTTTTCTGTCCTAAAAGTGTTCTCTAGTCCAAAGATACGGCCATATGGTGAAAAATCCCTTTTATATGCTCTGATAGTGGAAAACCCTAGATCTGGAAAAATAGGGTATTTGCTCGAGCGAGGTGTCGAGCGAGCATCGTGCGTTCGACTCTGCCTAAATTCGCTCGAGCGGCCCAAAGCCTCCGCTCGAGCGATCTTTGTTTTCCCGCAACCCGCTCGAGCTCACTGTCGAGCGGCAGTCGAGCGTTTGAATCTGCCTGAATTTGTTCGAGCGGCCAAAAACCTCCGCTCCAGCGATCTTGTAAAATCTGCAATATGAAATTTTGCAAGTCATCAGGCGCACGGCTCCAGCCTGTGGCTTACAGGCAAGGCTAGTGGCATGCCCACCAGGCATGCCATCTAGCGCACGGCTCCAGCCCGTGCCTTGCAGCCCCAGCGCCTAGACCGTCAGTTTGGGCCATGCATGCCCATCGCTCAGGCCACCAGCCCGGGCCATGCAAGACCACCATGCAAGCCACTTGATTGGGCACCACAGCAGCAGCACAGTATCAACATGAACCCACCATTAGGCCTAGGCTTGACACCAAGCCATGCCCACCATTAGCAAGCCATGCATAGCGCCATGTCGTGCCCACTATCAGATCAATGCATGGCACCATGTCATGGCATGCAACGAACCGTGGACCAGTCTAGGACTAGCCCAGCCGTGGGCCATCCACCATAGCCCACCATGGGCCATGCATGCCATGGCCACCATGGGCCATTTAACTATTTTATTATTTTATTATTTGTTTATTTAATTACTTGTTTAGTTATTATTTTATTTTCTTTATTTAATTATTTTAATTTGATAGGGACCTTTTGGGGGTTTCCAAATTGTAAACTCTATAAATAGGACCCTTAGTCATTTTATTAGGAATTTTTAGACATTTTGACAATAGTGTGGTCGGCCATAGTGCTTGGGAATTATTTTATTTGCTTTTGCACTTGGGCTTCTTTGGGTGAAATTCGTGGATCCCAAGAAGAGATTCATCACCTTGCAATTCATTGAATATGTGTGATTCAATCTATCAATTTATGAGGTTTTCTTTATCTTTGTGTGAATTGGAGTGAGTTGTTCTGTAAGGTTCTTGATACCAAGAATAGAACCTCACCTTCCCAGAATGCAAAAACAAGACACCCGCACAAGAACTCGAAACAAAAACTCAAATTGCAAATGAGTTGACTCACAAATGATCAAATGCAAGATTCCATTCTTGAATCTTGACAGAGAACTTTCGAGGAGCTCTCAACCTCCCATTCATTAACTCCAGAATTCACAAGATGATTTTACATGAAAATGGCTACTGCTTTTATAGTTGCAGAACCACGAAACTGAAATATAAGAACCAAAACTCACCCTTTAGCTAAAGACTAAACGCATGAACTAAAACATAAAACGAACACTACAATTACAACTTTATTCAAAAACATAAAACGAACACTACAATTACAACTTTATTCAAAAACATAAAACGAACACTACAATTACAACTTTATTCAAAACTACTTACAGCATTCTTTATTAAAACTAAACGCACCGTTTCATTAAAGGAATTACTTAGCCTAAACTGCACTTTGTATTCCTTCATTTTCTCATATCCTCAAGACCGTTAAAGCCGTTATTACTTCCTGAAATCTGCTACTTCTATTGCACCTGTCACTTAGTTTTTCCAAAGACCAATCATCACCAACCTTCCTCCTCTCAAGGCCCTGCCCCCAAGCACTCGTAACAATCCCTTCATCTTCAAGGCCTTGCCCCCAAGGCACCCGTAACAATTCACAAAACTGTGCCTACTAAACGTGGATAGAAGGAGTTCAACTTGTACAATAATTCCCATGTGTTATCTTCCATGCCAACTCCTATCTATTTCATCAAAACTTCCATGGCAGCACAATTCTTGACCTTCTTCATTCTTCTGTCAAGAACCTGTTTTGCTCAGGTTGAATACATCTCTCACTATCAACTGGTGGAAGAGTAGATAAAGGAGAAATTTGGTCTCCTATTTTTTTCTTGAGGCATGAGACATGGAAGACAAGATGGATTCTTGATGACGATGGCAAATTCAACTCATAAGCAACTGTGCCGATCTTATGAATTACTTGAAAGGGACCATAATACCTCAAAGCAAGCTTCATTTTATGTCTCTTGGAAATTGATTTCTATCTATAGGACTGTAACTTAAGATAAATCCAATCTTCCACTTGAAAAGTTCTTTCAGACCTCCTGTTATATGCATAAATCTTCATTATATCCTGGGCCTTTTTTAAATTTGCTTTCAACAGGCCTAGAATATGCTCTCTAGTCTTCAAATGGTGATCTACAACAACATTGGCAGCAGTGCCAGCTACATAAGTCAATAGTCTTGGAGGGGGTTTGCCATACAAGGCATGAAATGGTGACAGCCCAGTCGAGGAATGCACAGTAGTATTATAACACCATTCTGCCATAGGTAATCATGAAGACCAACTCTTGGGTTTGGAGCCACAATAAGCTCTCAAGTAAGCCTCAACAGTCTTATTCAAACCCTCTGCTTGACCATCAGATTGTGGATGGTAAGCTGAACTCATTGCCAAAGTTGTTCCTTGCAGCCTAAAAAGTTCTCTCCAAAATGAACTTGTAAACACTACATCACGATCAGACACTAAGGTCTTAGGTAGTCCATGAAGCTTAAACACTCCAGAAAAAAAAAAAAAAAACATCTGCCACTTTAGAAGCTGTATATGGATGAGCTAATGGAAAAAAATGGCCAAACTTAGTTAGTCGATCAACCACAGTGAAAATAACTATCATGCCACTAGAAGAAGGCAATCCCTCAATGAAATCCATAACAATGTCAAGCCAAGGATCTTGAGGGATGGGCAAGGGCTGAAGTAACCCAGCTGGAAACACATTCTCTGTATTATTAACTTGGCAAACCTGACACTCCTTTACTAACTACTTAGCATCCCTTCTCATTTTAGGCCAAAAAAATTTTGACCTTGCCTTTTGTAATGTTTTATGGTAACCCAAGTGGCCTGCTTCAGGACTATGGTGAATAAATTGTAATATCTTCTTTTGAAAAGAGGATTCGGGAGCAATAACAATCTTCCATTTTCTGAGCAATAATCCCTGTTGTAAGGTAAATTCCTTAGCAACCTGTGTACCCTGCTGCAAGGCATTTATCATATCAGAAATTCCAACAGAGTGGATATAACTTTCTTTCAATTCTGTCAACCAAACAGGAGTGGGAAAAGAAATCAAGGCTAGAGTTGCTGAGTCTTCCTCCATCTTCCTAGAAAGTGCATCAACCACCTTATTATCTCTACCTTTCTTGTATTCCACTCGAAAGTCATAACCCATGAGCTTTGTAATCCATTTCTGTTGAGCTTCAGTAGCTATCTTCTATTCAAGCAAATGCTTTAAAGCTTGCTGGTTAGTTTTAATCTTAAAAGTCTGCCCAAGAAAATAGGGCCTCCATTTCCCTACTGCACATACAATTGCCAAGAATTCCTTCTCATATGTGGAAAGTAATAGTGCCTTCCGTTTTAGAACTTTACTAAAGAAAGCTATAGGCTGATTATTTTGCATTAACATAGCCCCTAATCCAACTCCTGATGCATCACACTCTATAGTGAATTCCTTGGTAAAATTTGACAGCTTTAACACTGGTGGGCTAGACACAGCCTCCTTCAACCTTTTAAAGGCTTCCTCAGCTTCCAATGACCACTGAAAAGCTTTCTTCTTCAACAAAACTGTTAATGGGGCAGCTATTGAGCCATAATTTCTTACAAATTTTCTATAGTAGTCAGTTAGGCCCAAAAAACCTCTTAATGCCTTCACTGTTTTAGGAGTAGGCCATTCCACCATTGCTGAGATCTTTGTAGGGTCTACTTTAACTCCCTCTCCCATGATGATATGGCCTAAGTAGTCCACTTCAACAACCCCAAATCTACATTTATACTTCTTGGCAAATAAGGTATTCTGTTGCAAAACAGATAGAACTGTTTGTAAATGCATCAAATGCTCCTTTAAATCCTGATTATATATCAAGATGTCATCAAAAATTATAAGGCCAAATTTTCTAAGAAAGGGTTTAAAAACATAATTCATTAACCCTTGAAATATGGCAGGTGCATTGGTAAGCCCAAAAGGCATTACCAAGAACTCATAATGACCTTCATGAGTTTTAAATGCAGTATTAGAAATGTCCTCTTCCCTCACCCTTATTTGATGATAGCTTGACCTCAAATGAAGCTTAGAAAAATATCTTGCACCATGCAATTCATCAATTTATCCTTAACAGTTTCTTGACTGAGGGCCCTATAATCAATGCACATCCTCTAAGGGCCATAAGCCTTTTTTTAACCAAAAGGACAGGTGATGAAAACGAGCTTTGGCTGGGTCAAATCACCCCATTGCTCAATAAATCTTGCACAATCTTCTCAATTTTAGTCTTTTGGTAATGAGCATACCGATATGGTCTCACTGAAGCTGGTGTACTACCCTCCCTTAATACGATCTAGTGGTCACAAGCTCGATTAGGAGGTAAACCAACTGGTTCCTCAAAAATAGTTTGAAACTGTTGCAACACTTCCTCCACTTCTGGTAAAACTTCAGGTTTAGCTTGTTTTTCATCAATGGCTATCAATTGTAACAACCATCCCTTTTGTTTAACAAAGGAAGACTTCAACATGTTATCTGCAGGTTCTACTTGGATTTTTTCAGACAGCAGCCCTTATAGAAGTAACTTCTTACCAGCAACTTCAAACTGCATTGACATATTATTAAAATCCCATTGAATAGGACCCAATGTTCGAAGCCATTGGACCCCCGTCACTATGTCACAACCCCCCAATGTCAATACATGAAAAGGAACCAAAAATTTAGTCCCCTGCACCCTTATTGTTTCCTCACATCTTCCTTGAGTAGCAATTTTAGTACCATTAGCTACCTTAACTTGAAGATTACTATCTTTCATCACTTTTAAGTTTGCTGCTTTAACTATCAATGGATCTAAGAAATTGTGAGTACTTCCTGAATTCACAAGAATTTCACAAGAATATGAACCAATTTTGCCCAACAACTTCATGGCATTACTGTTAATACAACCAGAAATGGCATGAATGGAAACTTCAAGTTCTTCCGACCCTTTCTTCAACACATTTTTTGGTTCAGGTAGTAACTGTGCCTCAAGTTCCTCTACACTCTCAATGATTTCTTGATTCTCACTAGCATCACCATGTAAAAAATACACCCGATGACTCTTACACACATGATTATGATTCCATTTTTCAGAACAATGGAAACATAGCCTATTTTTTCTCTTTTCATCCATTTGCTCAGGATTGACTTTTCTTAATGGAAACAGACCATTCTAGCCTATACTCAATGAATCAACAGGCCTCTCATTGTGAACTGGCCACTTATTAGCAAAATAACTAGTTTGCCTCCAAGACTTCCATGAAGACAACACATACTCCTCCTGTAGTTTTGCTAACCCAAAGGCAGCTCCAAGATTTAATGGATTGAACATCTTCACAGGTATACGAATCTCGTCCTTCAATCCACTAACAAAACAGCTCATCTTATGTCTTTCAAATAAACCTTTGACCTATTTTCCAAGGCTTCAAATTGTGAAGTGTACAAACTAATTCAAGTAGTTTGCTTCAGCCTAGTCAAAGCCTTCATTGGATCATCAAATACTGATGGCCCAAATCTTACTTGTAAAGTTATAACCAAAGATTCCCATGAATTAAACTGTCCAGCATCTAAGGCATTTTGATACCACACCAATGCCTCCCATTCCATATGGTGCGTTGCCACCATTAACTTCTGATGAAAGGGTATTTGAAAACAATCAAAATACTGGTTGGCTTTAAAAATCCAACCAGTAGGATCATTGCCACTAAAACGTGGAAACTTCAGTCTAACACTTCTTTGAAAAACAGTTCTTTCTTCATTAATTCGTGGTTCACCATCTCTATTTCTAAAGGAATTCTGGTTAACGGATTCAACCAAAGAACTCAAAACATTCGAGACTTGATCTAACCTATCTATTATGCCCAGAATTGCTTGTTGATGATTCTCCAATTGCTTCTGAACCCTTTCTTGATTCTTTTGAGACCCATCTTGATGATCTTCCAGCGCAACACGTGTACCCTTCGCCATGAATTCGCCTTTGCAAGATCAACTGCTGTGATACCACTTGTAAGGTTCTTGATACCAAGAACAGAACCTCACCTTCCCAGAATGCAAAAACAAGACACCCGCACAAGAACTTGAAACAAAAACTCAAATTGCAAACGAGTTGACTCACAAATGATCAAATGCAAGATTCCATTTTTGAATCTTGACAGAGAAATTTCAAGGAGCTCTCAACCTCCCATTCATTAACTCCATAATTCACAAGATGATTTTACATGAAAATGGCTACTGCTTTTATAGTTGCAGACCCAAAAAACTGAAATATAAGAACCAAAACTCACCCTTTAGCTAAAGACTAAACGCATGAACTAAAACATAAAACATTCTTGAATGTCAGTTTCTCCAAAGACCAATCATCACCAACCTTCCTCCTCTCAAGGCCTTGCCCCCAAGCACCCGTAACACATTCTTTGTGTTCTTGAGAGGTGCATGCGTGTTCTTGAGTGTTCTTCGTGTTCTTCATATTGTTCATGCGTGATCTTCATATCCTTCAAAGTGTTCATCATAATTTTCTCATTTCAATCCATTTTCCATACACCACACGCCTACTACTTTGTTTCCCATAGTCCATATTCAGCCACCACATCACCCATACACTTATCATTTTTGGCCAACACTTCCCAAAACACCCTTCATCCATTTTCCCTAACCCTAGCCGCCCACCTCCATCTCTCTAGGAAATTCCTACATTTTAGGATCCCTAATTACCTTTCCTTATCCATTTCCTTCATTTTTGGTGATTGGTCTTACTCACCAAGTTTAATCTGTAGATTCTAAGAGACATCCTATAATTTCTCAATCACTTTATCCCTCCATCTCATCTTACCATAACCAAACCCCTCATCCCCAAGACTCCCTCCTACAATCTAGCAAACATTCTTGCATCCAAACCCTAGCCACATCACACGGCCAAGCCTTAGGAGAATACCAAGTGGCGCCAACCCTAGTGCATTCCCTCTAGCTGTGCTCCCACCACTTGCATTGGAACTCAAGTTTGTCAGTCATCATTTTCACCACTACCATACATCAAACCAGCCTAAACACCTAACCTCACCTCACCAAAATTGCCACCATTGCCATTGTTGCACAAGAACCAAGCAAGAGGGCTTAGGTAATCGGTTGATCTAAGGAGAACCAAGGCGAGGACAACCTTAGTGTTTGGGGACTTGACCAATGTACCCAACACATATGCCACAATCTTGGTGACATGAAAGGATGCAAGCACAGAGCTGTTACATTTAGTCTTGAGATGTGGGGGCACAAATCACCAATAGGAATTAATGAAGAAATAGACAAAATTGGACCGAGTGAAGAAATTCCCGCACTACCAGTGTGACAAAAATTTGTGAGGTAACTAGGGGGTGCTTTTATCCCCATCAGTAGGACTTGCCATGGATAGTTAAATCCAGTAAATATGGTCCATTAGCCTGACAAGTAAGGGGTGTATAGTACAGCCGCTTTCAGAGGATCGCGCTCCCTAGTTGTGGATAAATATGATAACCTCTACGGTTGACTACAGATCTCCTACAAAAAGAAAGGGCGAGATACTCTCTGAGATGACAATCCTTTCCTTTGTGGATATAGATCCCAGTTCCAATAATTAGGACCATAAGATTAAAGGAGAAGATCATGCCATTACTTACTCATCATTGAATAAGAGTAATTTTTATATACAGGGCCGACATTGTCAATTCGAGGTAACTTTCTCCATATCTTCTATAACAGTTATCTCTCTTTGATCCTAACTTAGGTATCATAGGTGCGTTAGGAATACAGGGCTATAATGTTTCTTGTTGCAAGTTGATTGGGTCGGTCATTGGGGTGCAAAACAAGTCCTCTACAAAGATAAAAGAAAAAGAATGCCATTCCTGTTGGGTAAGATCCGATGATGAAAGTCTTTTTGGTTTTCCAATCCTTTTTATCTCTAATCTCTTGGTTATGGAAGATCCGATATTTCTTGGGGAAGACGACATGATGGGAATAATCAATTTTGATTGTCTATTTTAATGAATTGCCAAAGGGAACTAATTTTTTCTCATTCGAACTCGACTTTCACTGAATCTTCATTGTCTGAGGCCTTTTCAAACCCATTAACGGATTTAGGTTCTTTGTGGGTTTGGAGAGAGAGAGAGAGAGAGAGAGAGAGAGAGAGAGAGAGAGAGAGAGAGAGAGAGAGAGAGAGAGAGAGAGAGATTGTAATACTATATTAGTTGGAAGTGTTAGTTTGAAGAATTATACAAAAAAGAAGAAGACTAAGAAGATGAGAGAAGAATAATAGTCTCGTTTGGTTATACAAATGTGATGAGACGAAATTTAAAATTTGAATAAAATATTTTAGAATAAATTTTTTTAATATTATTATTATTTTAGAATTTAAAAAAGTTGAATTTTTTTTGACATTTTGTGTGAAAATTTAAAAAAATTGTATTAACGAAATAAGATGTGATGGTTTGTGAAAACTGGCCAAATATTGGGCATCCATCTCAATGGAGTACACCGTCTAACTAGGGTATTACTGTATTTTCAAGCTTAAGTGAAACAGTATGTTTCATTTCAGCGTCTATTCTACTTTTAGTTATTAATCATTATTGTTGTTTTGATTTCATTCTACATATGGGTTGCTTGTACACTTGATATTGATTTTGGTTATTTGGGTTTTAGAAAATGAATTTGGGTATTTGGAATTCTAAGAGCTAATTTGTTGGTCTTTAAGGGGTTTGTGTCAGTGAATTATACAAATAATGTATGTATAAATGCATGTAATACAATATTGTTTCCCATTATTAATGTAATGACATATTTGTTATTGATGGTAAAATTATTATTATTTTTATAATATGATGATGCACAACAATTGAAAGATGTTGGCATGATTCATATACATCATAGGATGTGATTCATACTATTATTATATTAATTAAAACATTAGAATAATATGTTTTATGTTATTCAGTTGTTTTTATTGATTTATTTTGAGTAATTTTAACACGGCCACATGAATTATATTATACAAAATTTTGATTGAAGTGCTCCTAGGGTGCTTTTGCCTTAGGGCGAGCACCGCAGAACTGTGAAGGTTGCTCTTGGGAGAGAAAAAGCCACGCCTGAGATGAGCAAAACGTTCTCTCACCAGGCATGCAATAACATCTTGCATCAGGCTCAACGAGTACTCACAATCAATATCATAGACATTATGTAAAGAAATTCATGAGTCTAACTCATCTTATAAAACAGGTTCAACAAGAGAGGGTTGCTCATTACTTATAAACATGCCCAAAATATTATCTACAGACAATGTGAGATTTATTCCTCAATACTATGACCACACCATTATAGGTGAGCATTGAAGCTGTCCTTGAGCAAGGGTTATTTCCTTGCATTTTGACCGAAATGGCATTGCATGTTGATCCAATTAAGCATGTGCCATTTTGTAGCTCAGTTGGTTATCCCGAGCATTACGTCGGTTGGAATGGCCTTTTTGAGATCAATTATTTTTTTTCCTGCTTAGTTATCTTGAGCAGTGTTTTGCTCGGATTGACCTTGCTCGGTGATCCCAAGCAAGGACTATTTTATTGCCTTGCTTGATTATCACTAGTAGTGTTTTGATCAAACTTGTCTTACTCTGTGATCCGGAGCAAGGGTTAATTTCTTGCACTACTCTATTATCCCAAGCATTGTTTTAATCGGACGAGCATGCTTGAAAATCCGAGTAGTGTGTTGGCCTTACGGGTTTTGATATTAATCCTGAACAAAGTTATTTTCTCTCAAAGAGATGGAAAAGGAAATATAAAAATTTTTATGAATTAGTATACAGGGTGCTCACACCGGACATGTCATCATTACAAATTCTCTTTTACAATCAAATACTCTTTTATAATGAAAATCAAACTTTTTACAGCGATATTTTTTCTCGTAAAAAGCCTTTTCTATTGTAGTGGGTATAGGTGGCAAACTGTATGCATCCTACGAAATTTATATTATGTAATATATTTATTTATAGGTTGAACATTTATTATAATAATTAATTTTGAATCGTTGTAATAGTTGTAATGTATAGTTTACCATAAAAGTAAAGCCCACGCATTGGGCTGGTTATAGACTCATATTCTGTAGAATGTAGAACAGATTTATCCATGAAATTTACAAGATAAGACACTCCAATACGCTATCCTTTTTCTTTTAACTAATGAGAAAAATAATCATGTACGTACGTACTTGTTAATAAACAAAATATTTAATTAATCCTCTCTCAATCACAAGCAACCGTTAGGTTGTATTGAGCCAAGGGTTCTTCCAATTGCATTGGTACAAGAGGATTGAGCCACTTGATCTGGACAAGTGAGATTGACATTTTCGAGTCTAATCCCAGTGCAAGGCTTTTTGGAACTACAATCAAATTTTATTGCAGTCTGAGTTGCTGATGTCCCTCGAATTCCCCGGTATATCACATCACTTATTTTTATACCTGATACCTATCATGAAGAGATAAAAAATAAATAAAAGAAAACATCAATATCAGTTCATTTTGACCATAAACGAAAGAGAAATGGGTTAGCTTATGGGCTAAGTCCATCATGTTTGGTTATAAAAAATTTTAAGAACAATGATCGAGATGTATTATTTATTGAGTTTTAGAAAAAAAAAATATTGAATAATTGTTTTTGAAAAATGAGTTCTGTATTAGAATTTGTAAAAGTATATTGGTAGAGTTGAAAATATGTTCGAACATAATTTTTTACGAATCTTCTTTTTGCTTTGCGTTTAGGTAATATTGACTAGAAAGTTAAAATTGTGTTTTTTTTTTTTTTTTTTAAGATTCGACAATGTTTGGTTTGGAATTTTAAAATTTATTGAAAATAGAAACAAAAATTTTGAAAATTCCCCAAAATCAAACTTGTCCCATCTGTGAAATCAGTACTTGTCTCAAAAGTTTAAATTGATTGGAAGATGTAGATTTTATTATTTATTTTATGTTTTAACACTTCCACTCACATGTAAGTCAGACTCTCTCATTCAATGGATGACCCAACACATGTAATATTTAATAATTAAATGAGAAAGAGTGTAGAGTCAGTATTTAAATTCAGGACCTCTGCTTTGATATAATGTGAAATTACCATTTGTCCTAAAAATTTAAGTTTATGAGAAGAAGTAAATTTTATTATTTATTTTATAACTTAACATTAACATTTTAGAACAGCCCATTAAAAACAATTAAATTAAGCTATTTAAGACTTCTTATTACCTGAGTAGGGCAGTTGTTGTTGTGGGGGCAATAATTTTGATCAATAAGTATGGGATTCTGGACATTGTTCATTACTGCGCCTAGAAACCGGACCCGTTGGACGAATCCATTGCTAGGTCTGGCCCAAGATTTTATTCTCAACCCATTTTGAGTACCGGTAAAAACTGCCTTCTTCACTGTCACGTTTTGGACCCCTAGCTCTTCGGTGTCCTTTCCAAGACTGCCTATGCTGCAACATGCACAATTACACATGCAAATACAACGTTAATATTATACACCTAATGCCGTGACCAGGGTTACTCTTTTAAAAGATCCATAAATTTAAGATTTACGTGAAAAATTTATTTGTTGGACTGTGAGGCTAACCATTTTTCAAAATGAGTATGTGAGAATTACATATCTTAAAACTTTATCTAATATTACTATTAACATTATAGTCTAAAACGTTCTCTTTCGGCCTTTCTGTTACCTAATGCCGTGACCAGGGCCGCATTCGACGCGTTCAATCCACAAGTCCTTGGTGCCAGGGCCAATGGAGATGCAATCATCCCCTGTTCTGATGCGTGACTTCGTGATGGCAACATTGCTGGATAATTGGACGTGAATGCCATCTGTGTTGGGGCTGTCTCCGGCTGCTATGATTTTGACTTTTTCGACATGCACGTTCTGGCAGCCACTAAACACAATGTGGAACATCTGACTGTTTCGTGAGAGCAATCCATTGATCCTAATGTTGTTAGAATCGGCAAAGCTCAATGTCTGCATTCATACACAAGAAATCATCAACATAAGCATCAATTATTGCTATCAATAATATTATAATATTATAATTAAAAAATAATAATACTAATATTATAATTAAAATAATAATATTATTATTATAATTATCGTCTAGTATTAAAAGATCGATATAACAAAAGGGTAGTGTTACTATGTCCTTTCAATTTGCCTACTTTGGGTGCCTCTAGTGTAAATTGTATTTTTTTTTTTATTTTCTATTTCAAACATTTTTAAAAATTAAAAAAAAAATATCAAGACACACTAATAGTCACTTCCTAAACATATTGCCTTAACAAAAAAAGATCAAGAAGGTGATCCACACTTGGAAATTAAAGCATGCAGGAAAAAAAAAAGGAATTAAATCAATGAATGCAAAAGTAGGTACCGTGGCTCCGGTGGGACAGTTGTTGCTGGCAGCTAATTTGCAAGCCCACAAAGATTGTCCTCTGGCATCGAGTGCTCCCCCGACAATGGTAACGTGGCTAACGCCTTCAAAGCTCAGCCAAATTTTAGCTTTTCCTAGAACACCATAATCGGCCGGAGCCACGAGTGTTCCCTCAATCTGGAAAGTGATATCGAAGCTTTTGCAGTCACCTTTGAAGGCCAAAGAGCCAAGTAGATATCTTCCCTTTGGCACCTTAATGGCAGTAGAACCCGTTGAGGCGCAGGCTGCAGCCCATGCATTAATGAATGCTGGTGTGGAGTCCCCTATGCCATTTGCTTTAGCTCCAAAGCTTATTACATTATAAACCGTAACTGCATTTGAGGAGTAGTGGGTGATAACACAGAGAACGAAGAAAACAATGTAAAGCAGACTCGAAAGATTGGCCATATTGATTTGCTGAGGGAAAGAGAGAGAGGCGATGATGATGGTAGAATGAAGAAAGTTGAAGAAGACTGAGAATAAGCTGATGGAGAGAAATGGATCAAGGGTGTTGGGGTATATATATAATACATGAAGCCAGAAGGTAATCCTTATATATGGAGAAGAAAGCAAGCTAGGATAGTGTGGGGTTGAATTTAAGAGTGGATGGATGGATGGATGCATGCATGTGATGGTGTTCGAAATGAAGAAAGCTGCGCCGGAACTAAGGCCAGGCCTCTTTTTCTGTATGTAGATTATTATTAATTGAAGCCTGACAAAGATCAACTGCGCGCCTTTGCTCTTATTTTCATGTGATGGTGTTCATCAATGCATGCATGTATATATATATACAATATATATATATATATGTATGATACTCTCTAAATGAATGCATATCAGCATGCAATGCGTTAGTATGACAATAAAAAGACTTAAAAATAAGTTTTTCATTAACTAATTAAATCGATCCCATACACCCTTGGCGGGAAAGCTTGGACTTTTGACCTCTATAATAGACAACACAAGGATCATTAATTGGCCAACTTTGCTAATAATGTTGGTTCGATCGGGCATCATTAATTCACTGCTACAAAAATCTAAATCGCTAATATTTCTCCTCTTCATTATTGCTAGTAACATATACCATTGGTAAAGTTAATTCTCGAGTACTGTTGTAGCGCCTGGCATGGAAATTACAATCGGGCATTATTGCAAATTTACAACCTATCTTTAATGTGAATTCTTGAACTTATCATTTAACTTCAATGTTTTGGAAGTCCATCTAAAAGTTTCTTGCAAAACCTTGTACGTATTCTTGAACTATTTATCAATGTTTTGTAGGAGTTTTTTAAATCTATTTCAACGTCAATCTCATTTACTGGATTAGTTTACATCAGTTCCCATTAGGACTATCAATGAATTAGTTTGTTCGATAACATACTTGATATTCGCTCGATTAGATCGAATGGAACTCAACTAGTAAAAAAAAAAAAAAACTCACCTGTGAAAGCATACATTCACTCAATTAGTAAATAACATATACTCGATTAAATTCGACTCGAATTGGTTAAGACTATTAAGACACATTCCTTTATATTCGACTCGATTCGATTAAAGTTTGTTTATGCATCGATAAATGTGTATATATACATGCACCTCTCTCTCTACATATTTGTTAATAATATAAGCATAGCACCTTTATAAAAAATATATAGTATGTAACCTAATTACTTATGCCTATATATTAAATATACTTCATAGCTATATGTTATTTACATAAATACTCAAGCCATTAAATTATAGTTGCTATTTTATAATTTGTACAATAGTTAGTTAGTAGGACTTAATAATTTCATATTCTAATACGTAGGAACTTGCAATTTGAAATGTTGATATATACTATATTATTATAATGTATCGTAATATTTATGTAGACATGTCATATATATAGTTATAATTGTGTATAAATATCAACTAATTACATATTAATTATTTATATTTTTTTTAAGTTTTTAATTCAATAGAAGGTCTACTTGTTAATTGTAAAATTTCATTAAAATTAGAAGTTTTTGCAATATCTATAATTTTTTAATTATTGAAATTTGTTCAAAAATTAAAAATAAACAACTTGAGCCGAGTTGCGTCAAGTTCACTCAGTTTGAGCTTGTTTTCAGATCAAGCTAAGAGCACGCTCTGCTCACTGAGCTGAGATCGAACATAGATTACACAAAAATTTGGAATTCAGATTTTTTGAATTAAATTGATACCAACAATTTAAAAACCAACTCGACTCGACTCGATTACAACCTTAATTCTCACATTAATTTCTTATTTGTCCTGTTACTGGGCCGGAGTGCCGACTGCCGAGTCGATCGCTGAAGAAACAATGTATACACTTTAAACCGAACATTTAGTAAGACATTATAATTGCCATAAACAGAATGGTCTGGAAAAGCTAACAGTCCAGACAGTAAAAGAAATATAGGTAGGATAAAGTCATTATATATTCCACATGATAAATGATGCATTTCCAATTTTTCAGCACTATCTAGCCACGATCATTCGATCATATCTCATCACATGCCGAGAACAGAGTAACCCCAAATGAAGGAGTGAAAACATGAATAAAAAAAAGAAAATTAATTTCTCAATATTACATGATAAACTTAAAAGTAACCAGGAGAGAGAGAGAGAGAGAGAGAGAGAGAGAGAGAGAGAGAGAGAGAGAGAGAGAGAGAGCTGGAGGCTACGTACACAAATCATGAAGTGATGAGGGAGTTGACTTGTTATATATGTCTGTAATCATGCGTTGGATTTTCCCCATTACGGGAGATCATGGATACCATGTGTGCGTGATAATCATAAGTACTGTTGCTTTTTTCTACAACCACAAAATTTATTTGGTAGGTTGAGAGGGCTCAAACGTATAAGGCAAATCAAATTATTAAACTTTTTTTCATGTCCATGAGTTTAAACTTTTCGGTCCAATAGTATTTATGTAGTAAATAAAGTCTAACATCACCATTCACTTGGATTGAATATTCTATGTGTTAGACATTATATATATTATAATTAGATCGAGTTTGAATATTAATTCCACTAGTACTCATTCTAAATTTTAATAAATTATTGACTCTAATTCTATATATTAATGAAGAATTTGATCCACATGTGCATGGGTGTGTTAGAACACAAACTACTTCAATCCGTTCCACTAATTAGGTACCAATTAGTTAATTTTCATATGATCTACATGCATGCAGTATGTACTTAATTAAGTACACTTATGAACTATTGCCTTTTAAAGCTTGTCACTACAACATATAGGAGTTTTTGTGGCGATTTAAATCATCGTGCCGCAAATGGATTTTGGTGTTCGAGCATTTTCACTGCTAGATGGTTAGTACTAATCCGTCTGTAAAAGTTTTTGATAGCAAGATAAAAAAGCATTGTGGCGATGTAGAACGCCACAAATAGTCTTAAATGTTGTCACAAAAAAGCATCAGCCATGACTATTAACTTATTTATAGTCTGTAGAACTGTTACCGATGCTTTTTTCTCACAAGAAAAGGTCAATTATAATATTGACATTTGTTCGCAAAATTCTTGCTTGTTGCGATTATACCCCCAGCAAATGCTCATTTGTCACCACAAATTATTAATAGTCGCCAATGTTTACTTGCAGCAGTATAATCGCTCCAAATAATAATTTCCCACCATAATGTACAAATTTTTGTGGTTGCAAATAGATATTTGCAGCGATTCTTGTTGCTATAAATAAGTTGTTGTGATAAGAAAAAATTATTACCGATGATTCTAGATATCGCTATAAATAGTGTTACAAAAAACAAAAAATAGTATTGAAACAAAATACATAAAAATACACATCTTACACTATATTACAATCCATAAAGCATTTACATAATGTGTTTGCTTTACATTCTAAGCAATTACCATATATTACAATCCATAAATTAGCAATTACATTATATTCAAGCGTGCAACTTTAGACTTCTCAAGGCTAGCATAAATATGTATACATGGAAAAAAACTAATAACTAACAAAAAATATGTTGGAAGGCATCTCAGTGAAAGATGCCAGATTTCAGCTATTGGGTTGGACGAGACTTTGGATAGTGAGTTGAAAGGAGATGAAATGAAATTTTAATAAAATATTGTTAAAATATTATTTTTATTTTGGGATTTAAAAGAGTTAAATTGTTTATTGTACTTTATTTAAAAATTTAGAAAAGTTGTAATGATGCAATGAGATGATAAAATCATGAGTTGAGATGCTTTCTGAATCCAAACAAGGCCTAACACTATTTAGCTAGTCAAATCCTTGTTTGGGGAGCTAAACTATGTGACCAGTGGCAGAACCAGCAATTGTGTCGATGGACGCTAACTTTTCTACTTTGTGACATGTATATGCAAAGAGTAATACTAAATACAGTCTTAGAGTGTACAAACTCTAAACACTCACTTTGAAAAGAAAAGTGGGATTCACCATTAAAAAATAATATTTTTCATGTGAATTTTAGATTTACCTACTGTTTTCAAAGGGAGTGGGCAGAGGTTGCACATGATCCTAGGACTGCAAATATAATTTATCGTATGTAAGTTAAAAAGAGATTAAAAAATCATAAAAACATAGCTACAAACTATTTTTCATATAGATCATCAACCTTAAATTAATTTTCTTTTATTTTCACTTTTGTATTCCATATTAAAAAATCCAATATTGTATAACAAAATATTTTGGGATTCATATTAATAAGTTTATTATTTCTCATAAATATAATTTTAATTTTAATTTTGGATAAGCCACATCCTTGAAAATAGATAATGTATAGAAATTAAACAAAATTTTAGAACTACTAAAAAAAAAAAAATATTAGAGTTCCTTCGCCCAAGCACCCTTCCTATTTCTGAGTTTCTTCTTGAGAATCCCTATCAATGTCTTGTTGGTTGCCTCGACTTGCTCGTTGGACTGCGGGTGCCCCAGAGACAAGTATTGAAATTTAATTGCTAGGTTCCCAATAGTAGTCGAAGTCGAACTGTCTCCCATTATCCGATATGATGAAGTGAGAGATGCCAAATATGTAGATGACAGTTTTCCACAAGAAGCGAGTGATACTGCTCGCTGTGATCTTTGCTAACACTTTAGCTCTACCTATTTGGTGAAATAGTCCACCGTCACCACCACGAACTTTATTCCCCGTTTGCCCAGGGGGAGAGGTCCACCAAATCAACCCTCCATTCTACGAACGACCATGGTGATGTGATTGGTGTCAATTTGTTGGTTAGGTAATGGGTACGAGGCCAATAGTACCCCACCCTACGTCCTAGAAGGCACGAGGCCAATAGTACCCCACCCTCATCACTTTGTCTACAACACCTTTCCTCCAGAGTAGTTACCACAGATTCCCTCATGCACCTCTGCCAACACGTACTAGGTTTCTTTGAATGAGATGCACCTTAAGAGAGGCATGGAGTAACCTCGCTTATACAAAACCCCATCAAGTAAGGTGTAGCGGTCTGCTCTGTTCCTGATTTTCCTATCTTTTGACCTGTTGTCAGGTAGGTCGTTGGCGTCTATGTACTTGATTATGTCCAATGCCCACTCTAGGGCTCTCGGCTTTACCTCCATGACTTTGATTCCTATGGAAGGCACTTCAACATTCCTAGTCACCTTTTTTCTAGTAAAGAAGAATCTTCTTGTCTACATGCCGGTCATGTCAACCTGTCCGCCTTTTGGTTCTTGGCTCTTGGTACTTGTTGGGTCTGAAAATATTTGAAGTGGGCGCTCTCACCCTCTATCAGTGTTAAATACTTCTTCAGGTTTTCACTCTTTCCAGCAAACTCCCCTCGCACCTAGTTGACAACCACTTGAGAGTCGGCCCACACCTCATCTCTTCAACGCTCAACGATCTGGCAATTATCAACTCAGAAAACAATGCCTCATACTCAACCTTGTTGTTGGTGGTTTTAGATGCCAACTTAATAGTGTAATTGTAGTGTAATCATGCTCATTACCCACGTTAGTAACAATATGCACCCCCACTCCCTCTCTAGCCCGACAGAACGAGCTGTCAACATAGAACTTGCTAAGGCTTCATGGGAGGTGCATGTTGAATTTCTTTTGGGAGGTCAGCAAAATCTGCCAACACATGTCCTTTGATAGTATTTTTGGGTACATATTCAATGTCAAACTCGTTTATTTCCACTGCCCCAATTTGTCAGGTGCCCCAAGGCATTAGGTTTTATAAGATCTTCTTCAGGTGTGTTTCAGTCAGGACTTACACTGAGTGAGCTTGGACATACGGGCAGAGTCGTTGGGTAGTCACTACTAAGGCGAAGGCGAGTTGGTCCATGTATGGATATCTGGCTTATGCTCCTCAATAGGCACGATTGGTGTACTACACAGGTCTTTTAATTCCTTCCTCTTCCCTCACCAGGGCTGAGTAAACCGCATGTGGGGAGACCAACAAATATAGGGTCAGGGTCTTCCCCCACCTAGGTTGTTTGAGTAGTGGAGGACTGGTAAGGTGATTTTTGAGACCCTCGAACGCTTGGTCACATTTTTCGTCCCAAGATTATGTCTTTCGTATCCCATGATCTGCATATGAATCTGTTAAGAGCCGCCACATGGCCGACGAGTTTTTTGTACTTTGTTGGTGTTTTGAGATGGGACCATGTTGAGTATAGCCTCTACTTTCTCTGGGTTAGCTATTCCCTGCTTTGAGACCATGAAACCTAAAAACTTTTTAGAACTTATGCCAAAAGCACACTTTGACAAGTTGAGCTTCATTTGATACTATTGTAATACCGTGAAGGCTTCGCGGAGGTAGACAAGGTGTTGCTCAGGAGCTCTATTCTTGAATATCAAATCATTCATGTAGACTTCCATATTTTTTCCTATCTGGCTTTTAAACATACGGTTGACCAACCGTTGATAAGTGGCTCTCACATTCTTTAACCCAAACGGCATGGCCGAGTAACAATACAACCCCATATTAGTAATGAACGAGGGCTTATCCTCATCGTCGGGGTTCATAAGGATCTAGTTGTACCTGGAGTAGGCATCCATAAAGCTCAACATGTGATGACCCATAGTGAAGTTGACAATCAGATATATGCGGGGTACTGGGAAGCTATCCTTTGGGCATGCTTTGTTCAAATCAGTGAAGTCAATGCACATTCTCCACTTGCCTCTTGGAGTTTTTACCAACACCACATTGGATAGCTAGTTTGGGTAATGTGCTTCTCTTATGAAACTTACCATTAGTAAACAGTCAACTTCTGCAGCGATGGCTATATTCTTCTTAGCACTAAAGTTTCGACATTTTTATCTAACCCCTTTGGCTTTTGGGCTCACGCTTAGGTGGTGTTGCAGAATACTCAGGTCAATCCTGGGCATGTCCTTGTGATTTCAGGTAAAGACATCCCGATGTTCCACAAGGAGTTGTTGCACGACCTACCGCATTTTGGGTGTCAGTCCCTGCTAGTCCTAGCTGTAGCTTCGGGGCGGCTCAGGTCTTGGGGGATTAACTCCAGTGGCTCATTCGACTCTACCTTTATGAGGGCTTGCTCATCCTAAGTTTCTCCCTTCATTGCAGTGTATTGAGGTGGGGGCGGGGGAATGTGGTCATCACTCGGATGGTCAACTACATGAACCCTCTCTCCTCAGGCTTTAACTCCTAGAAGTAACACTGACGCTCCAGGAATTGCTTTCCTTGGACCTTACCCACTCCTAGGGGGTTAAGAAACTTTATCTTCAAGTGGTAAGTCAACATTACCACCCTCAAGTTGTTGAGAGTGGGCCTACCAAGTATGGCATTATATGGCGATGGGGCTTTTACTACTATAAAGTCGGTCATGGTTGAGGCCATATAAGGGGCCTTGATTTCTTAGACAGACAGCGTGATGGTGCCTACTAGCTAGATCATAACCCTCGAGAAGCCTTTCCATGGCATGGGCACTGGTCGGAGGCGGGTGAGGTCAATCCCCCATTTGGGTGAAAGCTTACCAGAAAAGGATGTCGGCGAATCTACCATTGTCGACAAGGATCCTTTGAGTGGTGAAGTTGGCAAGCTGCATGGTTATTAACAGAGTATCATCGTGAGGTAAATGACCCCCTATTCGTCGTCCTCTCTTTCACTCTCTGAAAGAGAGGATGGGTGCAAGCTCACTTCTCTTATGCTTGGTGGGACGATATTCAATTGAGTACATCTTTTGGTATCGTGACTTCCTGTCGGATGAGGTGGTGCCCTCACAAGCGAATCCTCCAGCAATGGTTCTGATCAAGCCCAATGCGAGGCCTTCTGGGGCGGCGTTGGGGGCGATCGCTCAATCTCCTCTCTCTCCTCTTTCAAGGAAATGAAATCTTCCATGTTGTGGGTGGTGGACTGGTGGTACGTGCAATAACGGTGATTATTACTCCTGTAGCCTACTTCTTGAGCAATGGGTCAATGTTCTTTTTGGATAATGAGTACTACTCAGTCGAATCGAAACCCCAGGCCTCTCATGGGGGCTTCTTCCCTCCTATTGTCATGTAGTTTCTTTTCTGTCTTCTCATGTGTCTTGCCATTACTCGTGCCTTACACCTTCCCCTTTCTATCTGTCTGCTCCAATTCTTTCTTCCTATGCTTGGTCAAGGCTGAAATGCCTTGACCAAGCCTAGGAAGAAACTCTAGGCTTGGTCTATAAACTCTCATAGCGTGTTGGGAGTTCTCCTTGTTAATTTTGCCATGAATTGGATTGAGGCCATACTTTCCCTAACAATGCTACCAAAGTTATTTTCTCATCTCGGTCATCTATTGTCATGTGTTTCTTGTTGAACCTAGATAGGTACGCCTTTAAACCCTTATCTTTCGCCTGCTTGATGGTCAGGAGATACGCTGAGGGGCACCTCCACCTTCAGCTTGCCATAAACTATGTGAGGAAAATGCGGGCCAGCATCCCAAAGTTGTCTATGGATCTAGGTGTTAGAGACCCAAACCATACTCTTGCTGGTCCCCTCAAAGTTAATACGAAAGCCTTGCAGGCTACCTACCCTGGGAAATCATGTAGAGTTATGAGAGGGTCCTCAATCCCGTTGTACATGTTCATGAGAGAAACTCAGAACTTGGGTGGTAGCGGAATGGCCGTCACCTCTGTGCTGTAGGGCAGGCCAGTTTTGGTGAATAGATGGTCTACTAACAATGACGTACCCATCCTTTTTGCCATATCTTCATACTTCCCATTGAGGTTATGCAACTCACTCTGCATATTCCTCCTTTTCTCCTTTGTGTCACCTTCTCCTCCTGCGCCGTTTCTAGATTCCACATGTTCACTGTAGCTTGGTTTTGCGTTGTTTTTTGGTTCGTGGTGCCTACTTTGAGTGTCCCATTCTCTTTTCGAAGGGTCTCTACTTCGGTAGTTAGCTTTCCCACCAGTTACTCCATCACCACGAGCCTCGCTTCCATGTTTACTGATGTCGCTTCTTCTTGTCCCCGAGTTTTTTGAGAATGGGTTGTTGCAATCATACAAATGACACATGAAGTCTATAGATATCCCACAGATAGCACCATTGTTAACGTCTTGTTTCATATGCCTTTGGGATGGGTTCCCACAACTCGGGTTTGGACATTTATACCTACACACTCAAGAAAACAAAGGAGAGGAGCTTGGAGGTGGTCGGAGCCTTTGATGCTTAAGCTAGTAAATATCTTTAGCAGTTTGTGCTAGAGTGCGAAAACTTAGAGAGAGTTCTTCGTAGTTGGCGGTCGGCTTTTATATTAGGTTTCTGGAAGGATATCCCATACCCTACATTAGGGGGTTTATATCACTTCGACTGTTGTTTGGTCAGAGTCCTTTTATGCAATGTAGCTCTTGGGGTGGCACCATTAAATGGTGCCATTAATGCGGCGTGGGGGTTGGGGAATGGCTCTAGTAATGTAGTGAGGCTCCCCGAGTGGCGCCTTATTGGTAGAAGCACCGCGTTCCCTCATGCCCTCTAGAGGGAATCAAGGGCCATATGTGTTTCTCGCCCACCCGTAGGTATAGGTACTTGAGTGTTAGGTTTTAGTGGGGATGCCAAGGTGACCTGTGCCATATGTCCCTATCATTTGTCTTTCTTGCGTGGGGGTTGTTTCACGGGTTGATTTAGCTCGCGGTTTGAGTATTCAAAAGGGGTGCAATGCCTCCTTTAGAGAAAGATTGTTGGGCAGGATTGGGTCCCTTGTCGGCCTTTCGCATGGGCCTAAGACGTGGGAAAATCTCCATACACTAACATCACTATTCACTCTTAGTTTTGATTAAATATTCTATATGTTAGACATTATATATAGAGAAATAATTTGTACAAATCTTAAATAGACAAGCCCCATGCAAGCCTTTATAAAAAAGTAGATTCCACCTAAAAAAAAGTGTAAAAAATATTATTAGTTATTAGTGAGACTTATTTTTTTTACAAAAACACTTATATGAGGCATGTCTATTTAAGGCTTATACCGTACATTATTTAATTACTCCTTTCCGTTCCCCTAATTACGGTACCAATTAGTTAATTTTTATATGATCTACATGCATGCAGTACGTACTTTAATTCAGTACTTTTATAAACTATTGTTTTTTAAAGTTTGTTTCAGTTATTGGGTTGGAAGGATTTTGGATAGTGAGTTGAGATGAAATAAGATGTGATAAAAATTAAAAATTGAATAAAATATTGTTAGAATATTTTTTTAAATTCTTATTATTTTACTATAGTTAGAATATTATTTTTTAATATTATGTTTTATATAGATCACCGATCTTCAATAATTTTTCTTGTATTTTCACTTGAGATTTCATATTAAGAAATCAAATATTATATAAAAAAAAATTTTGGGATCTATATTATTAAGTTTATTATTTCTCTTAAGTTTTAATTTTAATTTTAGAGAAGCCACTTCCTTGAAAATAGATATTATATTGAGATTAAACAAAATATGGGGACTATTAAAAAAAAATTAGAGAAAGACATTTCTATATATATTGAAATTTTAAAAAATTTTAGAGAACATATAGAGATTATAAATTATTTTGGGAGGCTATTTTCTATATCTATATAATTATGTATAAAATGTAAGATTTAATTTTTTTTTTGGGAGATGGCCCCTTAGTACAACGTGGGTCCACTACTGTCTATGACGACATCGTTTAGGATTTGTTTGTGAAAGGGCCCCATGCTTAATTATTTAGGGGCCAATATTATAATCTAGATCCTTTGTGATTGCTTGGGATGGATATGGCTGTACCAAGATCAAAGGAATATATGATTTCTTGAGATTTGTAATAACTAATTGATCATGATTGGCTATGATATAAAGCATTAATTTAATGAACAATCATCATTGTCAGTCCATGCATTATCATCATACATATAATATTTAATGGATCCTGGTTTTCAATTCTTTTTTTTTTTTTTTTAACAAAAAATAACTTGTTGGCCAACTTATTCATAAAGCTCATGTGATGATCAATGACGTGATGCTGAATCAATTGATCAGTGCCTCCCTCAATTTCATGTGCTGGCATCTTCTAATACTCATACAATTCCCTTTGTACGTACTCGATCGGACGCCAGTTTGCCTTAATTAACAGAATGGAAGTGCTTTGGTCAGCACTACAAAAAATGAATGGTCTATTATCTTCCATTTTAAGCAATCCATGAAAACAATCCGTACTCCGTGCATGACTACGTGCATCGTTCTAATTTCAAATGTAGGAACAATGCTTGAAAGAGAGAGTACCATTCTACCAGCTCACCATCTATAGCCTAATTCAACTTCTCTGTTTTTGATAAGGTTAGGGTTAGGGATGTAATAGGTTTGATTTTGGATAAAATTTAGGACTAAATCGATAATGTTTATTTTGTATTTTTTAAAATTAATTACGTATTGATTATCTCTCTAAATCGATACTTTCGATTTTATTAAGGAGTCTTCAACTGGGTACTCGGATATACCAAGATCGGAACTTGGATTTCAAATCCAGACTGATTTTTGGCTCGAATATGCTTGGGTTATGACCCATATTTTAGAGCCTAATTTTTTTTCAAAAAAATTGCCTATATTATATTAAAGACTTTTTAAGAAAAATCAAAGCTGAAAAGCATACTTCCCTTTACGTAAGAGCCTATATTTATTTAAAAAAATGTTGAAATTCCCTGTATTTTGTGAAAGCTTTTTCTAAGTTATGTTAAAAAGCATATTGCTAACATTGTTTAGAATAATAAAAATATATAAAAATAAAAAACTAGAATGCATGCAATCCACTACATATTTTATTATTTTGTTATTTATTATACATTACATTACAAAATACAAAATTACAAGATATGAATTACAAAATTATTAGCAAATAGTATAGTCTTCCATCAATGATTTAATATCAATGATCATATGGACTTGATGCTGGTAGTTTGAAGAAATGGGGGTGATGCTAGTATTTTGCTAAGCACGGCATTAGAACAGGGCCAGGTGATGACTCACATGAATTGGCAGTGAAGTTTTGGTCAAGGAAAGGATTGCCAGCCTGCATTTTCATTTTAGTTCACAAGTGTGATATTGTCGCTCATGAAAACGAAAAAGCCAATAAGGAGCTTCAGAACTCACTGTTAGCAACACGAGAAATAGAAGAGAACTGGTGAACAGCTCTGACAACGCTAACTTCCGTCTAAACACTTCTTGAAGTGAGAGGATGACTGTGAACATAAGGATGGAATAGAGCATAGAACTGCCTGGCCCTGCCATGGACTTCGGTTTGCAAAGATAATCAACAGAAAAATACACATATCAATCAATGATGATGAACTATAATAAGCAACACCAATATTAGTAGAACAAGTTGCGATAATCGCGAAAAAGAGTTTTAGACCCCATAGAGTGCCAGAGACATGAGATTTCACGCAATAGCTTGACAATTATATTCACTTACATTTTTCTTGGAACCAAGCAGGGTTTTCAGCGAGGAAGAGTGAGAAGGATCATATGTTTGTACTACTATTACTTCCAATTAATTTTTTACAAGAAAACAAGAAAGAGGAGGGAGAAAACAAGAGAAGCTTCCGTGAAAAGTTTTGATATTTTATTGTTTTTTTTTTTTTTTTACTTTTTTTTTTCTTCACTTATCTACCTTGTCACTATTCGTGCATTTTGTGCTATACAGGGAGCTTCCTTGTAGCAGCTCTCTTAAAAAAATACATGCTAAACCAATAATTTGCTTCTATCATGTAAAAAAATAATTTAACAATACTATGTAATATATTGGCAATATCTTACCAATCATGGAAAGCACCACTTACTCTTCGACAATAAATAGCTGATGTTCCTTTCACCAACTCCATATAATACAAACAGAAAAAGTAAGGTTATCCAATATATCATTGAATTACAAATTTTCTTTCACTCGAAGAGCATTAACTAAAAATTAAGCACGAAAAATAAAAGCAAGTTGGTAACCTAGTTCCCAGTCTCTTGGAAACTTGTTCTTGCCTAGATCTCTAAACAGTACCACTTCCAACTTTGTAACTGCAAGCAGAGAAGAAAAGCCAGAGGTAGAATAAAACGCATGAAGTTAGGTCCGATTTTCGGTTTTAATATATTAAGTATATTAGTATTACTAATGTATTTATTAAAAAAAATATGTTGAGAATTTATTAGGCAATAAACTGTATTTAAAATATCTATTTTATATTTAAAACATATGATTAAATAAATATTCATGTTTAAGATAATATAATATAAAATATATTATATATAATATTAAAAATTAATAAAATATATATATAATATGTGAACCAGTCTAGTCTGGTGTTGGAAAACTTTAAACCGATTTTGGACCAGATTTGACTCGTTTTTAAAATGAAGAAACTGATTCCGGACCGAACCTGTCAAAAGCCGAACCGAATCAACGGGTCCAGTCTTGACCAGTTTTTTGACTTTCAGTTTATTTTTACACCCTTAGTTACGGCTTTAGTTGCTTCTATTTCTGTCCCCTATGCTCTTTCTTTTTTATTGTTGTTCTTAATCATATCTCTTGCCAAATATTCTTCGCACAACACCCATTTGTCAAGGACCATATTTTTGTTAAAGCTGTCTTTTAGACTTTTATTTATAGAGTGTGTTCTCAACTCTGTTTTAGACAGAGTACTGTAGTGTTTGTTAACTCTGTCTTAAGACAGAGTGTTGTCTATCAGATGGTTTGTCTGTAAATAGTTATAGTAATGGACAAAACCATGTCAATCATAAAGAAATTTGTGTACTGGAAAGCCTTAACCAAAGTTTTGAATACTGTACCGAAGGCCATATCCGTCAAGGCATTGAAATAAAATATTTCGGTACTGGTACCATTTCGTGTATCATTTCATAATAGTCTATACATATATAAATTATATAAATCCACATAAACTATATTATAAAATAATAATAAAATAAGTCATTAACTAAATAATACTATTTCTCAATAAAAGTCTTAAATTTTAACAATACACATACTTGTAAATACAATTAAATAAATCTAAATCCAGCTATTAAAAAAAAATCACTCATCTTGAAATCACATAAAAAATAAAAAATAATACTGCCAACTAAAATATATAATTAAAAAAATTGATCACATAAAACAGTAATAAATTCAAAACTTTCAAAATGAGGTGCAGGCGTGCTTTGACTATTTTAAACATTATCTATATATATTGATCTTAACGAGTTGCATACGTGCAGTAACGTAACGGTCCATTAGTCCTCTTAGTTTTTACTTTTCTATTCGCAAAATGAGGTAAGAGTCTTGCATATGCCAATAACATAACTACTCTTTTTACTTTTCTACTACTCTGACTACGTAAATGCCCATATTATTCTACTGAAATCACAAAAATGTCCGGATCACTCGACCGCTAGCTCCTGTTATACGTATTGGCCAAAATCTGAAATACTAGCCTGTATTGACTAAACATATCGATACGGTCGATATTTTAACAGGTACGAAGTAGGTCCATTCTCTGTATTGAAAACTATTTCGGTATGCTATATTTCGGCCGTACTGGCCAATATGGTATGAAATTTAAAACTTTAACCTTAACAGTAGTAGTTGTAATGTCAAAAATGTAATGTCCCGTTATAAATGAATGAATGAAATTTGCTTTACTATAAAAAAAAAAAATATATATATATATATATATCACTTTTAAATTTTAAATGCACAACCACTCGTTGAACTCCACATGGTTGAGCTGGACTAAAATGTTATATATAAATTTTACAATGAAAAATTATTAGGTATTTTTGGAGTATGAATAATGCGATACTTTTATATATCTTATCATAAAATATTATGCAATTAAAATTATTTTTCTAAGTATTTATTTTAATGTATACGTACTTCAAGAGAATTATGTGCGTGGAGTCTCATAATATCTTATAATTACTCTTGTTCGATATATTTAAAGATAACAAAAAGCTATATATATATATATATATCAAACATTTATTAATGCATCCGCTAACATTTTCATATTTATTATTAGTAATTCTCAGTTGCCGCTATTCCGATCCTCCAAATCAAAAACCTTGGTGTAACTTTTGTTCATGTTTAAAAAGGGGTTGATATATTTGCGAACGGTTTTGTGCATTGGCCCATGAAACCTGTTTTTTCTCCTTTTCTCAGCTTCTACATGAGCATTTAATTGATGCTTTTGTTTTTGGCTCTATCTTGTTATTGCATATGTTTGAATCGAACGGGCCGGGTCATCCGCATCCGATCCAAAGCACAATATTTGACAACAAGTTGGGCTGCTTTAACTATATCAGCAACTCACAAAACGGAACACCCAGAAGCTAAAGAATGCTCAGCGGCTTGCGGGAGTGGCCAAGAGACTAGCAAGGGATCCACCTTCAAAAGATTTAACGGACCGCATTAGATAAGTCCACAGACTCTAAATTTATTTAGGTTGGTTAAAAATTTTCATTGGGCCCATAGGATCAAGAGCTTATTTTAATGCCTTTTGATACTTACATGGTGAGTTTGGATAGTATTAACCGAACAAAATTTTAGGAAAGCTAAACTAAGGTTTAACGAATAATTTGAATATATGAACTAGCCGAAAAACTTATTATGGTAGTTTAATTAAGTTAAAGCACATTTAATGTTTATTGAACAAGTAGGCCCATATTTAATAAGTATATATTCAAGAAATTATTTAAAAGCCCAAACGTATTTATTGGACAAGTTTGACTTATTTGGACTCAAGGCCCGACCGATGAGAATTTATTAAGTGACTTGGCCCATGAAAGTATAGGCAAGCCCATGAGTTAGTTAGGCCCATTAAATAGTGTAACCTATGGTTAACCCTGAAAAGATTTCTAGAAGCACGTACAAGGCTCAAGAAGAACAATTACCATACCAATGACCCTATTTACATAAGACCGAAACCAATCTAAAAATCACCCCTCCAAGATAAAAGTCCTAGCATACCTCTAGAACCCATGTAGTCTTCTTCTCCTAGGGTTGGCATCTATTACACCTTTCTCAAGGTTGGCTAGCCACAAGATGCCTGGGTCTCTCTCCTCCAAGCCAGCAATCGTGAGCCACCTAGTTCTTTCCCTCAGGGAAACCAAACGCAGCACTTCCACCATGAGAAACCATAGTAGCCCTAACAAAAAAGATAAAATAGAAAATAGCTAATAATATGTTGCTTGGAGAACAAAAGGATGGTAAAGCAAAGAGCAGTTTTGAGGAGAAAATTTTCTCTTGTTCTTCTCATTAACTTTTTCCTATGTTCTATACATTCTAATTTAGTACATATACACAAATGATTGACGGTTCTTTTGTGACTTACTCTGTGCAAAAGAAACAAAAAATGGAGACAAAAAATTAAAATAAAATGAATTAAAAAAAACAACTCTTTTCTATACATACAAACAAAAGTAGAAAAGAACAAAAAAACTCATCGGTTCCTTTGTCCATTGCAACTTTATGTTATTCCTCCTATTGCTTTCACTTTCTTTCCTTTTTCTTCTACATCATTCTCAACTTGTTTGCTGTCCAATTTTGCCGAGTCACTATCATGCTGGCGACCCTCATCTTGTATTTCCTTTTGTGCTTTCAACTGCCCCCCGCAAGATGGAGAGGAGATGTTTTCTACTCCCATCTTGTGCAAGTGGATATAAAAGCCATTAGATCCCAGTGCTTTAGTTAGAATGTTTGCGACCTATGATCTACTACTTACATGTTTGGTAATGATACTTCATTCTTGGATTTTATCACGGACCAAACGATAATCAAGTTCTATGTGTTTAGTTCGTTCATGGAACACTGGATTTGCTGCAATGTGTAATGCAACTTTGTTGTCAGAGTATAACATAGTTACCTTAGCGTGATCTACCATTAAGTCTTGAACTAAAAATCTTAGCTAAGTTAACTCATAACAGGCACTTGCCATGGCCCTATATTTAGCCTCAGCTGAGGACCTAGAGATGGTGTTTTGTTTCTTAAATTTCCAAGACATTAAGGTAGGACCAAGGAAGGCATAATAGTCTATCATAGACCTTCGTATATCTGGGCATGCTCCCCAATCCAAATCATAGTACACCTAAAGTTGTAAGTTAGATTGTGAAAGATATAACAGTCCTTGGCCTGGAGCTCTCTTTACATACCTTAGCACCTTATGAGCAACATTTAAGTGTGGGACTGTAGGAGCTTGCATGAATTAGCTAAGTAATTGGATTGAGTGCTCTAAATCCGGTTTGGTGATCGTGAGGTAAAGAAGCCTCCCAACAAGTCTTCTGTAAATGGAGGGATCCTTAAGCAGAGCACCTTAATTTTTGGGAAACTTACTATTCTGATCTAGAGGTATTTTAGTAGGTGATGCTCCAATGGTTTCCGATTTAGATAATATATCCAATGCACATTTCCTTTGATATACATGAATCCCCTCTTTCGATCTTGCCACTTTTAAGCCAAGAAAATACTTTAAATTACCCTAATCCTTTATCTTTATCTTAAATCTGTCATGTGGGGAGGACTTGAGAGAATGAACAATGTTCATGTCATTACCTGCGATGATGAGATCATCTACAAAGACAAGTATGGTTGTAAAAGATTTTCCCACTACCCTTGTAAACAGACTATAATTTGTTTTTGACTACTTGAAGCCCTTTTGAACAATGAAAGCTGAAAGCTTAGCATACCATTGCCTCGATCTTGTTTTAGTCCACACAAACTCTTATGAAGTTTGCAAACTTTTGTATAGTTATCATGAGTATAACCTGGTGGAAGATCAATATAAACTTCTTCATCCAAATCACCATGGAGGAAGGCATTGGTCACATCCAATTGGTATAAATTTCACCCTCTAACAATTGCAACAACAACCAGTGTTCCCACTGTTACTAACTTTGCTATAGGAGAAAAAGTCTCATGGTAATCCAACCCCTCCTACTATGTGTATCCCTTAGCCACTAGCCGTGCTTTACACCTCTCAACACTTCCATCTACATTGTACTTGATTTTGTACACCCATTTTCACCCTATAGTTTCCTTGCCATGAGGCAAATTAACTATAATCCAAGTGTCATTTTTCTCTAAAGCCTTTATCTTAGCTTGTATAGCCTTGCACCAATTAGGGGTTTTGACTGCTTGTGCATAAGTGTTAGGCTCAATTTGCTTGGTGATGGAAATAATAAAAGCCTTGTGTGTTCTGGACAGTTTATGATATGAGAGAGTAGCATTAAGAGGATAGGCATTACTTGAAAGTTTTGATCCTTCCTTCTTGTTCAACTTTTGTGAATGAGGGAGTGAGGATGCTTGTTGACAAATGAAGTCCAACAAGTAAGGAGGTGCATGTTTCTCTCTGGTGGACCTTCTAGGCATGTGAGAGCTGGTGGCACTAATGTGTGTCTGTTATGTAGGAGCTTCTAGTGAACTCTATGTGTTTGAGGTGTTTGTTGTATTTTCTGCATCAACATTTGCTTCATGTTAGAGATAAGATGATTCAAAAGTGTGGTCAAGGGCAATATCCAGTTGCTAGGGGTAGGACACTGTGGTTGGACTTGGTAGATTGTGTTGAGTGGCTATGGACTCAGTTTTGTATGGAAAAATCTTCTCATGGAAGATTACACTTCTAGAAATGAAAACCCTTTTTGTTTCCAGGTCCAATAGCTTATAGCCCTTAACTCCAAAAGGGTAACCCAAGAACACAGATTTTGTAGCTCTAGGATCAAATTTGTGCCTGTTATTCACTAGAGTGGAGGCAGAGGCCAAGCACCCGAATACCCTAAGATGAGTGCAAACATGCTTGGTCTTAAAAAGGAGCTCAAAAGGAGCCTTGCTTTTAAGCAATGGTGAGGGTGTTCTCTTTATGAGATACACTGGAGTAAGGATGCAATCATTCCAATATTTCATTGGAATTTTACTTTGAAACTTTATTGCCCTAGCTACATTCAAAATGTGTTGGTTTTTCCTTTTTACAATAACATTTTGCTGAGGTGTTTTAACACAAGTTTTTTGATGGATTATGCCTCTTTTTGAATAAAAATATTTCATTTCAAATTCCTTTCTATTGTCACTTCTAATCACTTTAATTTTGGAGTCAAATTGGGTTTCAATCAGTGTATAAAATTGTTGTAAAGCTCTAGTTGCATCAGATTTTAGTTTCAACATATATACCCAGGTACAACAACTAAAATCATCAACTATACTTAAAAAGTATCTTGATGTATCATGACTAATCTCATTACAAGCCCCCAAAGATCACAGTGGACCAAATTAAAGCATTTTTCTGATTTATGATGGCTAACAAGAAAATGAAGTTGATGCAATTTTGCTAAGGGGCAAACTGAGCAGGGTGTAGAACTAACATCACAATTAGAAATGTCCTCTTTGCTAATCAAGTTCATCCTAGAGTCAGAGAGATGTCCAAGTCTATAGTACCGAAGATTAAAGTCTTCATGGTTGTTGATGACAGAAGCTGAAATGGCAGTGTTGGTGGCTAGAAAGGGTAGACCTTCTACTAAAGCGGTAAGAGAGAATTCATTCCTCAGTAGGTGATATAAGCCATTCCTCACTTCACCCATTTAAGTTGTTTTCCAAGTAAAAAGGTTTCGAATGAAACAGTTTTTAGGTAGAAAAATAAGACAACATTTTGATTTTTGACTAAGCTTTCTAGCAAATATGAGATTAAAGGAAAAAGATGGAACACAAAGTACATCATGCAGGGTCAAGTCCTTTGATATACTCATTGTTCCAACATGAGAAAAATTTACAGTTTCACCATTTGGGAGAGCTACAAAATATGTGGCAATTGTTTTGATGGTAGTGAAAAGGGAGGTTGAATAGACCATGTGGTTTGTTGCCCCTGTGTCTATTATCCAAGGTGTATTAAAGGTGTTGTGAGAGTTTGTGCTACACGCTGAGATACAAAGGGAGATACCAGATATCTTCGACATGTCAGATTTAGAAGATGATGGCATGAGGGAATGGACTTGATTGAGTGAAGGTGCATGAGAATGACTGGGTTGTGATTTGAGCAAGGCAATTATCTATGAGTATTGGTCTTGAATGAGTGCTGCTTAGCTGTCATTGGTTTGCTCTTATCTCGGTGCCATAAGAGTGGTGACTTGGTTGATAAAAGCTAGTCTGCCCTTTCCATGGAGCTTGTGACCTGGGGATAATCATGGAGTTTGAAGAACTTTTTTAGAACATGGCCAGGCATTCTGCAATGGCTGCATATTGGTTTCTCAGGGTTAACTTTAAAGCATCTTTCTAGGGAATGTCCAGGTACTTTACAAAAGGTGCAATAATATTTTCTTTGAGATGTGATATTCTGCCTTCCCACATCTCTAGAATTTACTATCATAGCCATGGAATCACCAACTGAAGTGTTTATAGAAATATGTCGCCTATTTTCCTCTTGTTGTATTATGGAGTATACTTCATTAAGACTAGGAAAATGTTTGATTAAAAGAATATGAGCTTTAAGGGCTTTGCATGTATTATTTAAACCCATAAGAACTTCATTACCTACTCTCTTTCTTGTTTATCCACTACTACTTTCAAACCCCCACATGTACAGTTAGGGATTGATTCATAGTTCATCAATTCACCCAGCAGGGTCTTTAACTTAGAGTAGTACATACTTACAATGTCTTAGTTCTACATTATTGTAGCAATACCTTGTTTTACTTCATAAATCCTGGGAGCATTTTGCTGAGCAAGCCATTTTTCAAGTTCCTTCCATAACTGGTGAGCAGTCTCAGCATAAAGGGTGCTACTTTTGATGTTAACAGACATGGTGTTCTGCAACCATGTGATGACTATGTCATTGCATCAAAACCAATGATCCATCAATGGACTATCTACTTTAGATGGTTCACAAATGCTCCCATCAACAAACTCCAGTTTGTTTTTTATGCGAATATTGATCGTTCTCAAGAGTGATAGTTGCTTGAATCGAGCATTTGAGTGATAAGAAGAGCTCCAGAGCTCTCATTGGAACCAATGAAATAATGACTATTTGGTTGGGATGGATAAGGCATATTTGGATTTGGATTTTTGTTTTGATTGAAATTGGAGTTGATGGAATCGGCCATGGTGCTCTAATACCATAACAGAGAAAATAAAACAGAAAATAGCAAACACTATGTTGCTTGGAGAATAGAAATATGGTGAAGTAAAGATCAGCTTTGAGGAGAAAATATTCTCTTTTGTTCTTCTCATTAACTTTTTCCTATGTTCTATACATTCGAATTCAGTATGTATACACAAATGATTGAGGTTCCTTTTGTGACTAACTCTATGCAAAAGAAAGAAAAAAGGGAGACAAAAAAAAAAAAAAAAAACCTCTTTGGTATACATACAAACAAAAACATAAAAGAACAAAAAAAAAAACTCGTTGGTTCCTTTGTACATTGCAACTTTATGCCATTCCTCCTATTGCTTCCACTTTCTTTCCTTTTTCTTTTGCATCATTCTCAACTTATTTGCTGTCCAATTCTGCCGAGTCATAATCATGCTAGTGGCACTCATCTTGTATTTCCTTTTGTGCTTTCAACAAACATTTAGTAGAAACTGATGGAAACATCCATCCATTCAAGCCACTGCCCCTCACCGTTTTGCACTGAATGCAAGCCACGAGTTGCTTTCCAATCACTACCCAGTAAGCACAACTCTGCCATAATCTGGCTCATCCCATGTATTGTAACGTCCTGTCTTTCTAAGGTTTGTAAAAGTAGTGAAATTGGATGCTACTAACATTAAAACATAAATTATTAAAAGAATGCAAAATGATTTATTAAAAATAATATCTCTTAAAAATAAGCATTTATTGGATAGCACTTATTAAAAGAACATAAATTGTGACATACTAAACATCATGGAAAAATAAATAATTAATTATAAAGATAAAAGTCCAATCCCTTCTTGATGCCTTAAGCCTCATTGTCTATATCATCCCTTGGACAACATCCTAGCTCCCTAGCGTCCTCGTAAATTTCCTCACCTAGGATGGAAAAACCTAAAAACAACTAAAATAAATTGAATATCCTACCTCCAAAATAGAGGTATGAAGTTCAAAACCCCCCTCCCCCAAATGTATAAAAAAAAAAAAATTGAATATTCAATAAGAACGGCATCATGTAGTAAATATAATAACAAGCTAGGGTGTTAGATAACATCATCATCTTTTATAAACATTACCTTTAACATACATAAAAAAATCTACCTTTAATCACTATAGAAAAATCTTCATTTCCTCAACCTTAAATCATTAATCATTTATGATCTTAACCTCATCCTTAATGGTCATTACACACTGTTAATCCCCATGTGTTAGGGTCAGCGATCCTTATAATCAATGGTTCTTCTTGTAGCAAGGAGAGAAGAACCGAATATCAAGAATGGATCAAAACTAGATGCACTGCCAGTTATGCATTCTGACGTTGCCATCCGTTCGAACCTCATGGTGTAGTCCTCATCCTCATATGGCCCATTCGTTAACCTCATCAAAGATATGCAATCATACTTTTTCATTTTCATTTCATTTCCTTAAGCTTACCTTACCTTTCATTCTTTAAAATAAATAGTCATACTATATAGTATTTAGTCACACCATCATTCATGTAGTTATAAAATTATGCAACATCCTACATCCTTCATCTTTCCTTCTTTGCAAACATATGTTATATATATGTTTGTGTGTGTACACATTTGTGAACCAAGCTTTGTAGTTTACATGAAGCAATGTATGAAAGAACATGATCATAGTCACTTACCTTTATCCTCGTGTAAATTTAGTTAATCGTGCATGTCTCCAAGATTTACACCAAACCTATAATAACCTTGCCTAGCTTAGTCTCCTTCCAGTGTTACACCACTCAACATGAACCTAAGATCCTCATGTTATAAACCCTAATTTGAATCATTCTTGGATTCAGAACAACTACTATGCAATATTAACCATCAAAATCATCAACCTAAGGTAGGTACCCTCTTTGTTTACAAAAGGTTTACTTGAATCCTTCAATGCTCAACACCAATGGGTTATACATAACACACTCTACATCGAGCATGCACTCGATTTGACACTAATCCCGAGTGAACTCTCTCCCTTTAGTTTAATTTAATATGCCATGATATGCTTATGAGTCTAGTACCTGTAGTGTAGGAAAAGAGCATATACCTAGGGCAATCTTGGAACACCAAAGGAAAGTAGAGGCCGAGAGAGTTAGAGTTTTCAAAACCTAATTTTGTGCGGCTTGAAAATTGGTTAAATGCAACTCTAACGAACCTTTGTAGCTATGAAATAGAGGGGATTTGGTTAGGAAACATGGTGCTATGATGGTTGGGGTGGTTGATTGAGTGTGAAGCATGAATGTGAGTGTGAGTTCATGGTGCAAGCGTGTGACACCCCATTGAAAAGCTCTGTAGTACTTGGCCATAGTAACCATAACCCTAACTAAGTACAGTTGTGATTCTTGAGAAAAGGAAGATTTGAGTTTGAGTTAACAAAAAAGTTTACATTATCCATTTAGTTAGTAGTCTATTAGTGCAATATTGATTTTGAGGAAAAAAGCCAAGAGGCCAATGGAAGAGTGACAAGTGGCACATTAATGGGCTAAGTGTTTAGGTCAAAATACAAGATGGATTTGGAAAAGCCCAAAAAATTGGTTTAATAAGGGCTCTAGCTTATTAAGGTAAGAGGGCTAAGGATAGATACAAAACTTTAAGCCCAACTTAAAAGACATAAGGCTATTGGGGCCCAACTTAAGTAAGATCGAAGCTATAGGCCCAATTTATAAAAGACCTATAGTTAGGACCCAACCTAGTGGACTATTGAAGCAAAGGAAAGGCCCAATAAATATTGACATAAGGCCAAGCAAAGGTCCACTTCTAGGCCCACAACAAAGACTTGTTCATATGGACCAATAAAGGACCCAACACTTGAAGCCCAAGAATTGTACTTCAAATCACTCTTCCATTTAGGACCTACATATACAATATAGTTGGTTTTCTCTCTCCCTAAACCCATCCCGAACACCCCTAGGGTTTCATTTTCAAACCATGTTTTAGCCTCATCATCTCAAGCTACCATTTCCAAGGATCTTGCATCAAGCCAAACCTAGTGAACTTTTGCACTTTGAAAGCCCTACCAACTTCAAAATTCCATCATTTTTTTGAAAATTTCTTCACTTTTCTTACTTACTTTAGGTCACTCCCTCAAGACCCTTGAATAGTAGATGAATAGTAGTAGGAAGCATGTCATATGCCAAAAAGAGTCCACCAATCGGCACACACATGCAAACCGACACATGCCTAAAACAAGCCATTGAAACCATGGCTCTCCAACTAGTTCCAGAGAGATTTTTTGCACCATTTAATCCACATCATAATCCCTAAATCTAGATCTAAAAAGAAGCCAAAAAAATTCCAAAGATCAAGCAAAAAACACAACTATTTGGCCAAGGAAATGAAACATGCAAGCTGAAACACCAAACATGCCAATAGCACCCTCTCTAGCTTTGGAAACATGCCATAAGATCACCCGCATGATGCCTTTGAATTCTGCCCACACAATGACCAAAACGGATGGATAAAATTGGAGCTACTCAACCTATGACCAATTAGCCTTCTTTCATTTTTTGCTTAAACCAAATTGGATGACATCAAATCATACCTCAATACCCACCTGGGAAACCCACTCAATAGTAGCCATTATTCCAACAAATTAGGTCACAAAGATAGGACAAAGAGGGATTAAAAACTAAATAGTTTTTTAATCAAAACTGTCGGCCATCAATGTGTTTTCTCCTTGGACTTTTGTTCCAAATTTCTGAAGCCAACCAGCCGCTACACCTATGGCCTTCGTCTAGCTCTTTTCCATGAGGTAATCAAGTGCTTAGATCACTATTCAACTGAATCAGATGATGAAACACCCGAAATTTCACACAACACCTCCATTGCCCACAACCATCAATCACCTCTCACACCCTTAAGCCAAACCATGCACTCCTTCACCTCTCACCTCTCTATTGAGTCCTATAAATACCTCCATTCAACCCTCACTTCTTCACACAACTTTATATAGCTTTCGTTTAGTGTTATTGAGAGCAAAACATTCATAGTGTGAGAAAGGTGGAGTCGAGTAGTTTAGTGAGGTTCTTATAGTGAATTAATTCTTAAGAGTTCAAGGGTTACAATTTCTATAAGTAATCTTGTCTTATCTCTTTTTTGGTGTTATATTGACATGTTAGGCTTTGAATTATGGCATGAGAATGAGGATTTGATTGAGCTATAAAAGGTTTTACTTGGAGTGATGCATTATGGGACAGATTTGAAGTTTTGCATGTATAAATTGTATAGGTATGAAATTTTAGCCATGACATGTCTTGATATATTATCTTAAGTATAGTTAACATCTTTAATAATTGATTGAAGGTCTAAAATTGAGGAAAAAAACACGTCATGATAGTTTTATAAGCCGTTATCTTGTGTTGATCATCTAAGCATTTCGTTTCCACTTGTATGAGAGTGATCTTGGCATATCATAATTTATTTTTTCAAAGATGGTGGTATGAACCTTTAGAACCAGTTATCATCATGTTAGGGACTGAAATGCATGATTCATTTAGGCTTTAAAGCCCACATTGGCAAAGAGAAGCCAGGAACACCATGCATGTACTTGGTTTGAGGGTTTTATGATGGTTTGGGGTGATTCAATGCATAAGTATTAGGATAAACACATATAACATGAATCTAGGGTCTTATATGAATTTAGAACATGGAAAATGAGGTTTGTGAAATTTGGTAAAAGTTGGGGCTATAGTGCAAATAGTGAAAGTTTAGCGCCTAAACTTTAATTATGGGAAATTAAAGGGGCAATTTCATAAGTACTGTTTGAACCCTTTTGATTATGAACATCTTCCTTAGTTATGCAACTCCTAACTTATAATAACTTTCATTCCAACCACAACAATTTTCTAAACACCCGAAAAGTTTGTAAGTTAGGTTCTAACTTACCCATTGATTATTGATTATTTATTATTATTTAAAAGCCACATTCATATTATAAATGCCATTTAACATGAAATATCATATGATACATTGAGCATTTGGTAATTTTCTTATATGACATGTGAATTTTGCACCATTTTAGCATGCCGTATGAAAACATCATTTTTGCATCAAGTATACTACATGTTATCAAATGAGCACATGTCATGAACTATATTTTTGTAATAAGAATAGCATGAAAATGTTTTTTCACGATTCCAATGCTAGGATGGGGGATTATCCTAATGAAACTCCTCTATCCACTCTAGAGTGAGTAAAAATGGAATGGTAACCCGTGTGTTGACGAAGAACAATCAACAAACATCGACTAGGTCATCTTTAAAGGAGTCGAAGGCATTGTCATATGAATATGGTGCCTAATGCTGGTGGGTACCGCTATGAATGAATACTCTTGCTATGGTTAATTTGGATGGTCTGAGTATATAAGCATGATCAATGCATTGAATTTTAGTTGCGCAGCTCTAATGACGTAGTATCAACTTAAGTTATGCTATGGCCACTGGTAGGTACTCACGATGCATATAGGGAGCCGTGTTGCTACCACATGTTGATGATGTTTCTAATAAATAAGAAAAGACATTATGTTTTTAAAATGATGAAGCATGAAATTTTTTGTAAGAAAATATACATCAAAGTTTTTCTGAGAAATATTGACGAATTTGGATGGAAGACAAATACGGATTTTTTTTTTTTTTTTTTTTTTCGGGCATGCATCTCATGTTTTCATTAATCATGCATATTTTATCTTTGTGGAAGTTAATTTTTTAACTAACTAAAATTTCAAAGAATTTTACCGTGGTAGTCCCACTACCATTTCCCTAGAGAAGAGGCTAGGTTTGATCTTAGTTTTTATAGCAATGTCTCCATGCACCATAGAGTGGATGAGAGAATTGATCTGGCTATGTAGTATTTGAATTAAGGAGATTCTATCTCCCACTTTATGTTAGAACTTATACTTTACTTATGTGGACCTTTTAAGTAAGGTTGTATTTATATATGGTTAATTAATCATTTGGGATGTTTACTTCATTCTGGCATAAATGTTTTATAAATTATCCTTATTTCGTTGCGATTATAAATACTACTAGCTGCATACTAGGATGCATTTCACATTAACTGTCATAAATAGAGGTATGTAACCTTGTATTGCATGTCCTCACCCCCCAAGTCTCCATTACATCCCAAGCGGAGGTTGGGGGTGTTATAGGGTGGTATTAGAGCAATTACGTCTCTAGGTAAACCCACATGTCCTTAAGAATGTTGTGCAAGAATGTATGTTTGAAATTATAGTCTAAGTAGGCTTGAATCTTAAAGATGAAGCTCGATTTGATATGTGTACATCTCAGGATTTGGAAGATTAAGGACAAATGGAGTGTGAAAGGTGAGATAGGAATGCTGAAGGCTCTAGTGCCCACGAGGAACAAGATCACCTATCGGAGGGTGGACATACTTTGATAGATGTGATTCGCTAAATGACTGGGACAATGAGGCAACAACAGGAGTAATTCTTAGACAAAATCAAAAGCAGCAACACCAGGTAGAAAGGCAAGAAAGAGCTAAGATTAGGGGCTGCTCATATGGGAAATCTCTGAAATACAGATACCCCAACTTCCTAAGAATGGAAGGACCCCTAAAAGCCAATAAGTGGCTACTAGATCTCAAGAGAACCTTCGAGGTTAGCAGCTGGATTGAAGAGAAAAAGGTGTAGTACACTGGGCATCTATTACAAGAAGAAGTAGGGATTGTGTGGGATACCATGAGACAACTGCTAGTGAGGGAGCTCGGTATTGTAGCTGCTTTAACTAGGGATAGATTCAAATAAGAGTTTGATAATCGATTCTTCTCAAAATCAGTTAAGCAGCAAAAAAGACAGGAGTTTGCAACCTTGGTGCAAGGAAGCCTCACAGTGGAACAATACACTGCTAGGTTCATGGAGCTCGGAAGGTTTGCTCCACACCTAATACCAATCAAAAAGATGCAAGCCCAAAATTTCCAAGGAGTGCTACAGCCTTGGAACCCTAGCCACATAGCCAATTTTAGTATTGATAACTTCCAAGAATTGGCTAAGTGGCTTCTATAGTCAAAGCTTAGCAGCGAAGTGTTGCTACTCAAATCAACTTCGAAAGGAAAAGGGCCTCTTCCTTCGCAACCGGAGGAAGTGGAGGAAAAAGGAGGATCGTATCAGCATGGGTCAAGGAAAGAGCATTATGCCTACTCCATCCGTTACTTGTTGAAAATGTAGGGGAGTCCATGGAGGAGAATGTAGATATGGCCTAGGAACATGTTTCAAATGTGGACAACCTGACCATATGTTTCAAGATTGCCCCAAGAATACTCAAGGAGGCGGGAAACTCACTAACCATGGTAATAGGCCTAACCAAAAACTGCCTGCCTAGGCTCGAGTTTATGCAATTACCCCTGGAGAGATAGATCATGAAGCACCCAGAACCGAAGAAATTACTAGTATTTCTCTAAGAACCCCTCTTTACTAGAAATTAGTTGCTTGGATTAACTATGTATATGATCGCTAATGATTACACTTTAGGTAATGTTACGATATTTGGATTTATGACATGCGCATTGTTTGACTCAAGCACAACAAGGTCTTTCATGTCAGTAGTGTTTGCACGAACGTGTAACCTGTAAATCATTACCTCAGATGATAATGGTAAAAATCCCCAATGGAAGTACAGTCCCCTATACTAGGTCATTAGAGATTGCTCTCTAAGTCTAGAAGGAAGGATGAAGCAGATCTTATTGTTTTCGGTCTATTGGGATTTGACCTAATATTAGGGATGAATTGGTTATCAAAGCACTATGCCAAGATAGATTAGTAAAGAAAGGAGGTTGTTTTTTACACACGTAGGGATGGTAGGATTCGCTATATGGGCAGAATCATATAAGTTGTTCCACCCTAAATTTCAGCATTACAAGTCAGAAAGTGCATCGTTGACGGTGCCGTAACCTATTTGGCTATCATAATCAAAGATTCCCATAATAATAAAGAGATTCAAGGGATACCAAGTTGAGGATTTTCCCGAGGCATTCACAAAAAATCTACCAAGATTACCTCCCAATAGGGAAACAAAATTTACTATAGAAGTAGAACCTGCCACTACCCTCATCCATAGAGCACTATATTGTATGGCCCGACCCCGTTAGATTTGAAAGAGCTAGTTCATCACATTGAGGTGCACTAGTGAAAAGAGGGATGGGTTAATGAGGATGTGTATTGACTATAGGAATTGAATAAAGTAACGATAAAGAACAAGTTTCCATTATCTCGGATCGATGACCTACGACATCAACTTCAAGGAGCGTCGGTGTTCCCAAAGATAGACCTAAGGTCAGGATACCATCAGCTTAGGATCAGAGAACAAGATATCCCTAAGACAACCTTTTAGACCTGATACAGGCATCATGAGTTCCTAGACATGCCCCTTGGATTAACTAATACTTCTTCTGCAATTATGGATATGATGAACAGAGTATTCAAAACCCTATCTAGATGACTTTGTAGTCTTATTTATTGATGACATACTAATTTACTCAAAGAGTGATGAGGAACATGAACAACATCTCAAGCTAGTGCTAGGGATATTGAAGGAGCATGGGTTGTATGTAAAGTTTAGCAAATGTGAGTTCTGGCTCAAGGAAGTGAAGTTTTTGGGGCATGTAATTTCAAGTCATGGAGTAGCAGTTGTAACACCCCAATTAGAAACCCCCTTAGGCCTTGACCTTGCAGCCATGATCCTATTTAATTAGGGGTTAGGCTAATTGAGAGTGAGCACATTTTTGGTACTTAAGTTGGCAAAAAGGGCCGTACACTTTGGGTTTAGTTGAATTATTAGAAGACCTTTTTAGTGCTTTATTAATTTTGAGGATAAATGCCAAGAAGCCAATGAAAGAGTGACACACGAAATATTAGAAGTTTGCCACATTAATGAGCTAAGTAATTTGGGTTAATTACTAAATAGATCTAGGAATGCCCTAGTCGTGGAGAAACAACAAACTAGGCAACCTGCACCAAGGGGCGATCAATGCACATGAGGGGTCCGTATGCTAGATACTTGCCTCACTTCATGGCCAACTCAAGGTCAGAGTTCGAATGCCAATATTCGGTACTTCAGATGCAGGGAGCCTAGTCATAAGGCGATAAAATGTAGAAATTCTACAACCCAAAAGGGGGAAAACCTCCTGATCAATGAGGATGATACAGAGGATATTGAAAGCATGGGAGAACCAATATATGATGAAGATGGCGAGGAAGGGGTCATCTTGCATGAAGATGGTAATGAAACCCTTGTCATCAGAAAGAGTTTCCTAACTCTCAAGGAGGATTCGAGCAAAAACTGGTTGTGAACTAATATCTTTCACACTACCTGCACTATTTTAGAGAAGGTGAGCAAACTAATCATAGATAGTGGTAGTTGTGAGAAAGTAGTCTCCGATGAAGTAGTTCAAAAGCTGCAACTCAAGATAGACCAACACTCAAAGACTTACAAACTGTTGTGGCTGAAGAAGGGTAGTGAGGTCACCATTGACCAATGGTGTTTGGTCTCCTTTCTGATTAGTCGAAAGTATTTTGACAACGCATGGTGTGATGTGGTATCCATGGTTGCTTGCCATTTATTGCTAGGCAGGCCGTGCTAGTATGATCAAAGTGTGATTCAAAATGGGTGTAAAAACACCTATTCCCTTAGTAGAAAAGCGAAGAAGGTCACCCTAGCCCCTCGAAGGGAGGGAGCAGCTTCTACTCCTGAGGGCAAAAAGGGGCACACTCTTTTGTCAAAAGTTAGATTTTTGGAGGAGGCAAAGAATGAAGGCATGGTGTTTTCCTTGGTGCCATGTGAGGACCACGGTGGGATGAATGGTGATATGCCACCAAAAGTTCAGTAGATACTATTTGAGTTTGTAGATTTAATGCTGAAAGACCTTCCTCCTGGCTTTCTACCCGCAAGAGATATACAACACCAGATTGACTTGGTGTTGGGATCTAGTTTATCGAATAGAGCAGCATATTGCCTCAGCACCAATGAATCGAAAGAATTGTAGTGCCAAGAGCTAGAATTGTTAGAGAAAGTCTACATCCGTAAGAGTATGAGCCTATGTGCAATTTCTTCCCTCTTGGTACCCAAGAAAAATTGTTTATGGCGTATGTGTGTGGACAACAGAGCCATTAGAAAAATCTCCATGAAGTACAGATTCCCAATTGCTCGCCTGGATGACATGTCAGATCAATTGTCAGGCTCTAAGATCTTTTCCAAGATTGATCTTAAAAGTGGGTATCACTAGATTCGAATATGCCTTGGCAACTAGTGGAAGATAGTGTTCAAGATGCAACACGGTCTCTACGAGTGGTAGGTCATGCTCTTTGGGCTGTCCAATGCACCCAACATATTTATGAGATTTATGCATCAGGTATTGCAGCCATTTATGGGAAATTTTGTCGTCATCTACTTTGATCATATCCTCATCCACAATCCAACGTGGAAGGCACATGTAGAACACCTCAATGTTGTTTTCAAAATGTTACAAAATGAGTGTCTATTCATCAACCGGAAAAAAAAGCTCATTTTTCACCAATTCTGTTACATTCCTTGGATTTTTCATCTCCACAAATGGCGTCCATGCAGATCAATCCAAAGTGGAAGCCATTTAGAGTGGCCAACCTCCAAGAACCTATACAAGGTGCGGAGCTTCCATGGATTGGCCTCCTTTTATTAATGATTCATTTGCATTTTCAGCACTCTAATCACTTCGATCACAGAGTGCCCGAAAGGGTAGTCATTCTAATGGTCCGAGGAAGCACAGACCAGTTTTAGGCTAGTCAAGTAGAAGATGACTGAATCACTAGTTCTGGCACTCCCTAATTTTGAGAAGATCTTCAAGGTGAATTGCGATGCTTCCAAAGTGGGTATTGGCAGTTTCCTGAGTTAAGAAGGATGACATGTTGCATTTTTCAATGAGAAACTGTCTGGATCGAAGAAAAACTACTCCACGTATGACTAGGAGTTCTATGCCATTGTATAGTCCTTGAGACATTGACGACATTTTCGGTACAAAAGGAGGTCATTCCGATTACTAACCATGAGGCAATAAAGTACATCAACGAGCAACACAAGTTGAGTAGATGAAATGCCAAGTGGGTCGCCTATCTGCAAGAGTTCACGTTCTCATTGAAACACTAATCAGGGAGCTTGAACTGGGTTGTAGACACTTTAAGTTGACGCGTAGCACTCCTCACCACCATTAGTACCAAGGTGGGGGCTTTGACACCTTCAGGGATTTGTATGCTGAAGATATGTCCTTTGGAATGATTCTTAAAGAAGTAATTGAGGTTAGGCAAAGTGATTTTCTTTTGCAAGACTTTTTTATTCTATCGCCTATTGTTGTGTCCCAGCCTAGTCCTTAAGAGAGCACATTATATTGGAAATACATGATGAGTGGCACTTTGGGCAAGAAAAGACTTTGGTTTTAATTGCCACAGATTACTCCTGGCTCAAGTTGACCAGTGCATGGCACGATACGCGGTTAGATGTTTCATGTCCAAGAGAGTAAAGGGAACCCTTACTAAGGATGGCCTTTACACTTTGTTACCTGTACCTGATGGTCCATGTCTTGATGTTAGTATGGATTTTGTCTTAGATTTACCCAGGACCCAATGCACCATGGATACAATCTTCTTCGTGGTTGATGGATTTTCTAAGATGGCCCATTTTGTAGCTTGTACGAAGACCATGGACACCACCCAGATCGCCCACCTTTATTTCAAGGAGATTTCTCACCTGCATGGTGTTCCTCGGTCTATTTCCTCAAACTGGGATAAGAAGTTTATGAGTACTTTATGGAAGAGTTTGTGGGAAAAGCTCAGAATGAAGCTGAACTTTAGTAGTGCCTACCACCCCCCAAACAAATGGGCAAATCAAGGTGGTGAATCAAATTTTGGGCAACCTCCTGAGAAGTTTGGTGGGTACTGAGCCAAAATAGTGAGACCTTACCTTATTGCAGGCAGAGTTTGCTTACAACCGATTCAAGAACTAGACTACCTAGTTGAGCCCATTTGAAGTTGTGTATGATTAGAATCTGCAGGGCGTCCTTGATTTGGTCCCTATCCCAAGCATTGGTCGCTTGAACATTAAGGCTGAGGAGATGGTAGTGTACCTTTAGAAAGTACATGACCAAGTCAAACAAACAATTTAGGTGAGCAATGCAAAGTACAAGGTTCACGCTGACAATCATCATTGCCAAGTACTTTTTGATGTTAGAGTTCTTGTTTGGTGTGTACTAACTTGTGATAATTTTCCTATTGGCGAGTACAATAAATTGAAGGATATGAAGATTGGAGCTTGTGAAGTTCTCCAAAAGATCAACGACAATGCATATAGACTACGTCTTCCTAGTCACATGAGGACTTTGGATGTGTTCAACGTCAAACACCTCAGCCCCTACTTTGTCAATGATGGCGTTAACTCAAGGGCAAGTATTCCCCGGATTTGGGCAAGAAGCAATAGAGTTGGGCGAGTAGACTTAATTATTCTTCGGTTAGGCTAGGTGAAGTGACAACATTAGTACTTTAACTATAACTTTGGCTTCAGGTGTCATAATCGCCCATAGGACCCCAATTCGGAAAGCTTTCTTCGCGCGCATGTTATGGTCGATATGTTCTACCTAGTGGGTCCTTGTTGACCCCAAAATCAGCTGTTTTTCCTTCCAAATCGTCATTTTTATTTAACTATTTTATTTTTGGTTAATTTTATTTTATGGTACTGTTTATTTTTTGTAACAATTTTATTCCAGATTCTTAGGCAACATTTTAGTCATAATTATCTTATTCCTTATTCTATTGTTTGCCCTTAATTACAATTTTTCCATTCTTCGTTAGCAATTTAAGCCCGGCTTGTGGGCTTTAGAAGAGGAATTATTTATTTTATAGTAAAACTCTAATCTCAGAGTTTATCTTTGCTTGCGATTTTTCTCAATCTCAATCTCTAGCTTCTGTTGTTTAACAAGCCGTCAGAATGATCTACTATTTTGGTCCTATGTCAATAAGGCATATGTGATATTTAGCAACACATTTAAATTAGAACTTGCATGCATGCTTATGCAAGAAGGATGAGTTGTTGCCTATGCTTCTCATCAATTGAATAACCAAGACTTAGAACTACCCCACCCATAACTTGGCACTAGCCGCTGCGATATTCGCCTTAAAAATTTAGAGACATTACTTGTATGGCAAATCTTGTGAGATTTTCATTGACCATAAGAGCCTTAAGTATTTGTTCAACTAGAAGAACCTGAATATGAGGCAAAGGAGATGGTTGGAAACAATTAGCAATTATTAGTGTGAAATTACGTATCACCCTGAGAAAGCTAATGTTGTGGTAGACGCAATGAGTCGTAAAGCCCTAATGGAAGGATCATCAAGATCTACCCTAGAGATGGGGTCTCTTTCGCATAATATAAAGAGTTAGCTAATTAGGAACCTCCATCAAGATGTAGCCATCGCTACAGATTCCGCTTGGGATCAAATGGACTTTGAAGCATTGGGACATATAACACAAGGTTAATTGCCCTCATTTATGATAAATAAAGATGCAATGCACCTAACATGCATATAGCAATATGCAGTATTCTTATAAGATAATTTGTTTTCTTTAAGCAATACTATGCACCAAATAAGATATATCCCAAAACATTGAAACAATTCATAAACTGAATGTGATAGATGTTTAAGATTACAGCATAAGTCCAAAAGGTTTGTAATCATAAGAGTACCGGAGACTGAGCTCATTACGGACAAACAGAAACTAAAGTAACTACTAGGCTAATCCATTGAGTAGTTCGCATAACTCAGTCAAGGATTCCATAATACTAATGATAAATCGTAGCATTGAGGCTATGAGCTTTGCATTGTGTTGTCATCATCTAATTGATCGTGTTCAATTGATCAATATTTGGTGCGCTTTCTGATCCTGACACATGGTCTACCATTTTAGGGGAGAATAGTAGTTGGGATTACCACTTAGTAAGTTAACAAAGAACTTAACTAAAAGTTTAAAGATGCATGCATGACAATAAAAACATGAATGCATAACATGATCATAAATAAGCTTGACATGACTTAACATTTAACAAGATGTGTAATGACATGACTTGAACTTGAATGAGAACTGAATTTGAAACTGAACTTGAATGACATGAATTTGAAATCAACGTGAATTGGTTGAATGTTAAATAACACGAGTATGAAAGTGAAATGCATTAATTTTGAATCTTGTTCAACAATGAAACATGCTTAATAACGTGATTATGAACTGAACTAAAACTGAACATGAATGTGAACATGAACTAAACTTGAACTTGAACATCAATTGAACATGGAATAAACATGGCATAAAGCTAAACGTGGAATTGAATATGAATTCTAACAATCAAAATGATTTCACCAATTATTTTGTTAGGAATAGTGAACAATCAGAATGATTCAGTCCAACGTCAAAGATACTCAGATAATCAGAATGATTACACCATAAATATTTTAAATGAGATATCTTAACAATCAGAATGATTATGCCAAGAGTACCTAGTAATATTCTGATAATCGGAATGATTACTCCAAGGAGCATTGGAGTAGAGGTATTCTAACAATCAAAATTGTTACGTTGAAAGTACCTCACATGAAAAAAGATGACAAACGACATGATATAACGTAACATGACATGTACATAAGATGAATGACGTGGCATAACATGAAACATTTCATGACATGCATAACGTGTAAAAGATAAACATTACATGACAGAATATAATGTGCAATAGATAACATATAGAGTGACATTGCATAACATGGCATATATAATAATATAAGAACATAGACAAAAATTTCCTTACCAACAAGCATACGTAGTAATCTGACTGTAAGTTAGAAGCTAACTTACAGTGACTGTCGCATTATGGAGTAAAATGTGCAAAATACGAGAAAATGTAGGTAGAGATTTCCAAATGTTAGAAACTTCGTCACTAATTGTTTAAAAATATGAAAATATTATCTTAGAATAAAATTACCATTTTACCTCTCTATATGTGGAAAAATGATCGTTTACTCCTAACTTAAGGGTTTTACATCCTTACTCCAAAACTCATCAAAATTTACATTTCTCATAAAAATTTTATCCTAAATCCAAATATATAATTAGAAAAAATTAAAACACATCACAATCATAACAAACTTCTCAAGGCTAAAACACACATAGGCCATTTTTCTTTCTTTTCTTTTTTCTTTTTTGTTGCAATTCTATCAAACATCATTCCTCATTCTTAAACCAAAATATTTCAACATAGAAAATTATATCCTATGTCCAAATAGTTTATTAAAACAACCAACAAAATCCACTTCACAAAATCTCAAATCTTTTTAATAAAAAGTTTCAAGCTTTGTAACTAAAGACACAACTCTTGTTTCTCAAGGTTTTTTCTCTTTTTAAAATGTCTCCAAGAACTCCAAATGTTTAAACACTTTCTTCCAATATGATCATAACACATTCCCAAGAACACACATGCTTTGAATCATCAAGAAAAAATCACAAAAGCTACAAAAATCCATTTTGAAGTACTCGGTCTCAACACTTTCACCAAAATCGATTTCCTCAAGGTTTGGTTTTGATCAAACCGCTTGATCTAAAACATTTCATGAAAATAATCATAAACCAGCAACATCATATGGTTTAAAATCATATCCTAGAGTAGATCGAAGCATTAAGTAATGATGATGCATGTGGAAGGTTTAAAAGAATAAATAATTATGTTATAACAAAAATTTGAGTGGTTAATAGCATGTGAAAGTCATTTAATCAAGTGATTAAAAACTAAGCTAAAATCAGGTCCATTTAGGGTTTGGAGGCAAACTATGAGGTTTTGGGAAACCATTTAGTGTTTTGGTTTCAACTAACCTTTTGAGGTTTCAATTCGATTCCTAGTATTTGGGTTTCACTAGGGTTGAAACCCTCTTCAATTTGGCACAAATTGGATAGTTGGATGGAATAGTGTTTTGCTTAAGTGACATGATTACAAAGCTTGATTTCCTTCACTCCTTCACTTTTTTCATCTCATGGTTTCTCTTGGTGCCAAATGTCCAATATAGTTCACTAAGTGTGGTTAAGATCTTTCCAAGTGCCTAAATAAAACTTCTCTAACCTAATCTAGACATTTTACATTCTGATTTTGAAACACTGCTCTAGATGCTACTATCGAGGTTACTATTCACTCTGAAAAAATGAAAAATAAACTTTGTATTGTAAAATTTTAAATATTCATACTAATCTCAAAGTGGAAATCATTTATCAAAATTTGACTTCTAAGTGCATTGAAATAATCAAAACGCATTTTCGAACAAGCATTTCATTCGAAAATCAAAAATTGTTTCATTGCTAAAATCCTAAATATTCAAATGAAACTAATGGCATAGACCTATCTCATTTCCACACTTTTGCCTAAAATAAATAAAATTGTGCTTTTGACATTATAATGGGTGGTAACACTGACTATGCTGACAGACTAAAACCTATGTGATTGAGTCGATTCGTGGAAATATTCTTATTTTCACAAGATTTCTAAAACCTAAAGAAATTCATCCCTTAACTTTCAGGTGGACTGTTATACATCCTAGGGCTTTTATAGCCAACCAAGTCAGGTCAAAGGGAAAATGGATCTAGGGTTTCCTAAAATGGACTTGGGCTTTCCTTGTGTTAATGGATCGTAGTTTAAGCCTATTCTTTGGTCCTATGCCACTATTACGATCGGATTCTCTTCTTCATGAATCTTAAACCTCAACTTGAGCACTACTCCCAACAAAAACTCAATGAAAATATTACAACCTAATGGTTTATCAATCCCGGGCTAGGTTATAATAAAATGTACCCCACTCCTCAACTAATATAACAAACAATTTAGGTTCATGTATGAAGTGATATGCCAACAAAAATATCTAGAGTATGCTAGGACATGTACACCCTCCCTTTCATTACCATTATTTTCTGGAGCAAGATAACATTGCATACACAATGTTACACAAACAATTACACTAATGAGACTCCCAAGCCTACTGATTAGAGTTATGCTAATCAAAGTGCAACTTATGAGAAATGGTAATACTCTAATTGTATGAGCCTTATCATAATGAAGAATTCTATTCTTCATTCTATTCGGAGTGCAATTCTTAAATAGGAAAATGCCAAAAAGTACCTAAGCCAAATAACATACCGATTTGTTGCATTGGAAAAGGTAGAGACAAGTACACTTTTTAGCAAAGTTGTCTCAATGTAGTATAATGGCAAAGGCAATATAAGGGAGTACATTATGAAATTTTATATCTTCTTACAAGATTAAGACCAGTAAAATTATAATTTTCTTATGAAATTATTGCGCATCTTATTTAGATTTATCCTCTTGTACAACTTAGTCAGAAGAACCAAGTCATCATTCAATTGGTAGATTTAATTGGAAAACTTTTAAAGTCAAGTAGACAATTATTCTTTTTGTAATTGTCTCTGGAAATAACACAACTATTATGCAATGAGGACTAACTTTTCAAATACGTTGGACCCTCAGATACGCTATTCTTTTAATTTTAAGGATTCTCTTTTCAATTGTATTCCACGTACCATTCTCTATTATTTTTCCATCATGTCATTGAAATTTATCCTATTTATTATAAATATTTTCTAAATTAAAAATTTTATAGGAAGAGAATGCGAGAATTAAACAGAGTTGTAAGATAATTAGTAAATGGAAAGTTTATTTAGATTAAAAAGGAAGATGGATTATAGAGGGAATTTATCATGATTTGGTCTACTTTCCTCTAAATTAGAGTATTTAAAAGAATATGAGTCTAACTAGTAAGAAAATTATGTTTTTTTTTTCTATCCATGAGAAGGAAATCAAAATAGAATAATCTTGTTTTCACAAGAAGCAAGTCATCATTCACTTGGTGGATTTAATTAGAAGACTTTCAAAGTCAAGCAGAAAATTATTATTTGTATAATTGTCTCAAGAAATAACACAACTATTATGCAATGAGGACCAACTTTTCAAATACGTTAGACTCTTGGATACACTTTTCTTTTGATTTTTGGGATTCTCTTTCCAAGTATTTTCCACATACCATTCTCTATTCTTTTTCCATCATGTCATTGAAATTTATCCTATTTATTATAAATATTTTCTAAATTAAAACTTTTGTGGAATGAGAATGCGATAATTAAACAAGAGTTGTAAGATAATTAGTAAATGGAAAGTTTATTTAGATTAAAAAGGAAGATGGATTACAGAGGGAAGCTATCATGATTTAGTCTACTTCCCTCTAAATTAAGTATTTAGAAGAATTTGAGTCTAACTAGTAAGAAAATTATGTTTTTGTTTTTCCTGTCCATGAGAAGGAAATCAAAAGAGGATCATCTTGTTTTCACAAAAGTAAGTCATCGTTCACTTGGTGGATTTAATTAGAAGAATTCCAAAGTCAAGCAGAAAATTATTCTTTTTATAATTGTCTCAGGAAATAACACAGCTATTATGCAATGAGGACTAACTTTTCACATACGTTGGATTCTTGGATACACTTTTCTTTTGATTTTAGGAATTCTCTTTCCAAGTATTTTTCACATACCATTCTCTATTCTTTTCCCATCATGTCATTGAAATTTATCCTATTTATTATAAATATTTTCTAAATTAAAAATTTTCTGGGAAAAGAATGCGAGAATTAAATAGAGAGTTGTAAGATAATTAGTAAATGAAAGTTTATTTAGATTAAAAAGGAAGATGGATTACAAAGGGAATCTATCATGATTGGGTCTACTTCCAACTAAATTATAGTATTTAGAAGAATCTGACTCTAGCTAGTAACAAAATTATATTTTTGTTTTTCTTGGCCATGAGAAGGGAATCAAAAGAGAACCATCTTATTTTCACAAGAAGCAAGTCATGATCATTCACTTAGTGGATTTTATTGGAATACTTGAAAAGTCAAGCAGAAAATTATTCTTTTTGTAATTGTCTCTGAAAATAACACAACTATCATGCGATGAAGATTAACTTTTCAAATATGTTGGACCCTCGAATACGTTTTTCTTTTGATTTTAGGGATTCTCTTTTCAAGTGTTTTCCATGTACTATTCTCGATTCTTTTTCTATCATGTCATTGAAATTTATTCTATTTATTATAAATATTTTTTAAATTAAAGATTTTATGGGAAGAGAATGTGAGAATTAAACAGAGAGTTGTAAGATAATCAATAAATGAAAATTTATTTAGATTAAAAATGAAGTGGATTACAGAGGGACTCTATCATCATTTAGTCTACTTCCCTCTAAATTAGAGTATTTAGAAGAATCTGAGTCTAACTAGTAAGAAACTTATGTTTTTATTTTTTCCTTTCCATGAGAAGGAAATCAAAGGAGAAGAATCTTGTTTTCACAAGAAGCAAGTTATCATTCACTTGGTGGATTTAATTGGAATAATTTTAAAGTTAAGCAGAAAATTATTCTTTTTATAATTGTCTCAGGAAATAACACAACTATTATGTAATGAGGAATAACTTTTTAGATACGTTGGACTCTTGGATACACTTTTCTTTTGATTTTACTTTGCAAGTGTTTTCTACGTACCATTCTCTATTCTTTTTCCATCATGTCATTGAAATTTATCCTATTTATTATAAATATTTTCTAAATTAAAAATTTTATGGGAAAAGAATCCGAGAATTAAACAAAGAGTTGTAAGATAATTAGTAAATGAAACTTTATTTAGATTACAAAGGAAGATGGATTACAGAGGGAATCTATCATGATTGGGTCTACTTCTTACTAAATTATAGTATTTAGAAGAATCTGACTCTAGCTAGTAACAAAATTATGTTTTTGTTTTTCTTGGTCATGAGAATGGAATCAAAGGAGAACCATCTTGTTTTCACAAGAATCAAGTCATCATCATCATCATCATTATATGAAAGCATCATATCACAGAGGCCATGTATAACTCCTGTGGTAGAGTTGTGCATCTGCAGATAGCCAAGCAGAACATAAATCACTCTGTCACCAAAAGGTGTGCACTCAAATGAAAACCACTACTAGAACTCGTGGCAGAACCATATCCGCTATTATCATCCATGGTTGGGCCATAACTAAACAAAACAGAATACCACTATTATCACCAATGGTAGGGTCGTAACTGAACAGAGCAGAAATAGAATTAGAAAGTTATGCCAAAGGTTTTTCCAATACCACATCTTATCAAAATCGAGTACTGAACATAATCATATCACATTCATAATTAGAACAGTTTAGGAACATATTCACATAATCATGCACAAATTTTTATATTCGTTCTCTTTGCATAGTTCAGAAATAGAATGCCAAAAATAAGCTCTTGCCTACACCAGTCATGACAAAAATGCTTTTTCTTTCATTCAGATTTCATAAGTAATACTAAACAAATAACTGAGGTTGTTTTCACAATTTTTTTTTTTTAAAACATATCATGTATGTTGCCCACATGACTAACACAAGAGAGGAGGTGAATTGAGTTGTATTAAAACAATAACAATTATAAATCAAATATATAATATAAAATAGAAACAAAATACAAAATAATAATAAATATAAAGAGTAAGGGTAAGAGAGAAACAAACTCAGTATGTTAACGAGGTTCGGCCCCACTGCCTACGTCCTTGCCTCAAGCTACCCCTTGAGGATTCCCAAATTCACTATTCAACTTATTTCAGGTGGAGATAGAAACCTATTACACCTTTGAACAACATCGCTACAAAGGATCCGTGTAGAACACCTTCTACACCTTCAATCACCTTACACGTGGTGATTTAACTATTCCTTGTGTAGAACACTCTCTACATGCACAAGGGTTATACACACCCTTTTACTGATACAAGAGCTAATAGTGGGTAGGTTATCAGAAAACACTCCTCAATGAGTGAAATAAGAACAATACAACGCAAACTATTTCTCTCAAAATAAATAAGGATTAAAGCTTAATGCTTAGATAATAGAGAATGAAAACTTTGAATGAATGTTGTATGCTCTTAGTGTTGTAAATGTGAAATTCTCAAATGATCTATTTGTAGGCATATAAGACTTCATATTCAAATTTAAAAAGATTCACATGTCAAAGACAATATCATTCACTTTTTCAAAAAAATCAAATAAAAGGTTCTTCTTTTTCAATTGTCAAAGACAACATCATTCATTTTTTCAAATACTTCAAACCTAATCTTTTACTTTTGGCATATGACAAAATAAGCACACTTTACTTTTCAAAAAATTCAAACCTAATCTTTTACTTTTTTCATATGACAAAAGGAGCATACTTTACTTTCCAAAATTTTCAAACAAAAACATCTACATTTTGCATAAGTCAAAAAAAGTATCAATCACTTTTGAAAATATTTAAATAAAATATGCACATATGAAATATGACAATCAATCATCTTTAATATTCTCAAAGTTCAAACATTTAATCAATGCATGCATATGTGAAAGATGACAATCAATCATCTTTCAAATTTTTCAAATATAATTTTTGAAATATTCATACACATGTGGAAAATGTATTTTAATGCTTTATGATAAAATATTAATTTTGAACCTTAATCCTAATTTCAAATTTTTAAGAGATTTACAATATTACTCTATGACTTTAATGTAAACTTGTTCCCTTCTTACTCATGCTTGTTTTCTTGATGTGCTTGACTCCATTGTGTAGATAACTTGAGTTTCAGACTCCTTTATTCTTTAAATTTATTTGTTATCATCAAAATTCATGTGTGGATATATAATTACACAAAACTTGAAACCTTGAGTTCAACCATGTACATTTTCATAAACCAACATTCGTTTATTTTCTTTTTATGTAAAGTCTAGTATAGGTACCGCACGTACCTGTACTTCTTAACTTCTCTGAATTTCTTTACAACGGTGTTAAGGGAAAATCAATTGTTACCTACAAAAAAATTCACAAAACCTAAGTACATCTCCAATTGAACATTTACTTGTAATTGCCCATGAAATACTTAATTCCTTAAAACCTAAAATTTTCTGAATCCTAAAATACCATTATTTCCCAAATATTTTGATTTTCACATAATTCCTCAGAACGATTGCACGGTTAAATCCTGTTGCTTTGAAAATTAGTTTTATAATATTTTCCATGTAGACATGTGAAGTTGACACCAAAATTATTAAATCCTTGATATCCACCGAACTATACCTAACTCAAAACATAACTTAATTCAAACATATATCCAATAAAAGAGATAGTATTTTTATGCTGCAAATGAATGTTTATACCGATGATTAATGCTAACTGCTGCAAAAGACTTTTTGTGCACTTCTTTGACAACTAACCTGCAGCGATATAAAATTGTATTATTAGAAAGGGTAATGCTATGGAGCCCACTATTTTGACCGATAATTGACCGATTACATCACGTGATTAAAATAATAGAAGATGAAGTGAAAAAGAAATAAACTGAAAGGGAAAAAATATTTTGATTATTCCAACGTCTCAGACTCCTTCCAAAACCAAATAAAAAAAAGAAAAAAAAAAAAATTCCCAGACTCCCATCGTCGTCCCGCTACCATTTTTCCCTCATCCCTCCCTCCCTCCATTTTCCCTCATCCCTCCCTCCCTCCATCTTGCATGGTATCAATGAGCTTCGTAGAAAGATTAGACCCCGTAGCATTACCGCAATAACCATCTTTCCCTCATCCCTCCCTCCATCTTGTATAATATCATAGTTAAGATCTACGTCAAAAAAGATGACAAATTGTATTAGTCTTGAACGTGGCAATTACAAATTGTGATTGCCTTGAATATGATGATCTTAATAAATGCTGATATGGTAGCATATAATAAGAAAATGAAAATTACTTCCAACTGACAATCTTGTTGAATTAAGAGAATGATCTAGCTAGTTCCAGCATGGGTTTTGTGCTAACAACTTTGCATTTTCCATTTGGGTTCCAAACCTCAACTCCGGCCACTCCCATTTGGAAAACTCTCAAAAATATCTTAACTTTATTTTCCATGTAATTCTTCTCAGAGAACAAACAAGTGGTCATGAAAGAAAAAAAAATTAGAAAAAAAAAATTACAAACAAATTCACAAACGAAACAAGTGGTCACGGAAATGAAAAAAAAAATTTCTAGACACTTCAAACCAATAGAAAACCTAAAATAGAGAAGTGAAACTTAGACCCATGCCGGAAATGGAAGTGGAGCTCTTCATAAGTTCGGTTTGTAGTTTCAGTGGGACGGAGGGAGGCGTGTGAAGAAAGGAGAAGGAGATCTGCAATTTCAAGTTTTCAACCAAAAGGAAAATATATTGTATGTGCGAATCAAAAAAATGACATGTGGCATCGGTTGAATTCTCGGTCAATATCTCGGTTCGACTAGCATTTTCCTATTAGAAAAAGTCTATTTTCTTGTAGTGATGGGATGCTACACGCAAGGAGAAAGAAAGGCAATACTATTGAGTATAAAAAAATTGCTACTTCAGTACAAAAGTATGACATGCTTTATATATCCTTGATAAAGCTACACGACAAACAAAAGTTAGAAAGCCACATTTCACGACCAGTCCTTGAAGTTATTTTTGGTTGGCTTAAAGTTGCATAGTGACCGAGTTAAAGAATGGGAATCACGTGGTTGTTGTCATGGAGCTAATTAGTATGTTTTGTCTCATTTATTTTAGAGGTGTTTGGTTATTTATTTTTCTCATAGATTGTATTGATTTTTTTATGTTTCGATTGGTTTTGCTCGACTCTGTGGTGAAACAAGTTTGGTTGTGCTTATAAAGTCAAGCAAGTGTTACTCCTATACTAGACTTATAAACAAGTAGCCGAGGTTGACTTTTGAGAAAAATTGCATGTTTTTGTTCTGGAACCAACCTTGATTACTTTCTACACTACTCTTTGCATTTGAGAAATAAAATGACATTTTATGTGTAGACATAAGCAATTTTTGTACTTTATTTCTCTACTGCATCATATGTGAATACGACATTGTTCTTTTATTGCATTATATTAGGCATAAGACTTTGTTCTGCTTTTGTTATGGGTCCTATCACAAGTAGTAATGGTAGCCTCTGTTTTGTTACCGGCCCTATCATGGGTTATAATTGTGGCCTCTTTTTTAGCTTTGCCATAGGTATAAAATGTAGTCTTTCTTATTATGTAGGTACTAATATCTCTATTTTGAGTATCCTAATTTTAGACACAAAGTGATTTTCGTTCTACTTGGTTAGCTATAGATATACACAACTTTGCCACAGGGGTAAGCATGGTGTCTGTTTTTGTTTTTGATGCTATTTCAGTTATACTTATTAGTGTCACTCAAGGTTTGACGACCAAGTCCTCCCACGGTGTGCGCAAAGTTAACCCTACCGTGAAGGGAAAGTTATAATTATGGTAATGATAGTTTTTCATGACTTTCTCCCATTTCTACATTAATTCATCAGTTAGTTGAAAGTTTTCAACATTTATTCATTCCCTTTATTGGTCAAATGGATCATCCTCTAAAATTCTTACATAACTACTTATTTTCCTACACAGACCTAAATTTCTAAAATATTTCCAAAACCAAGACTCCATTCACTTAAATAATGAAACGCATTTAATTCTTGTTGGAAGACTTTCAAAGTCAAGTAGACATGATTTATTCTTTGTAATTATGTACGTGGAAATAACATAACTACTTCCTTTACTAACTTTTTAAATACGTTGTACCATCCCATACGCTTTTCTATACACGGCAAACAAAAGTTAGAAACCCACATTTCATGACAAGTTGTCGTGGGAAGGGACATGCACTACAAAAATAAAGAAAGAAAGAAAGCTATGAGTCTTCTAATAGAAATAAAGAAAGCAAAATAAAGGTGGTAGGGCAGGTGAGTTCAGCACCGAAGGAAATAAAGGGAAGGTTCACTAAATCTGAAGAAATCTCACCCAGAGAAAAAGGCATCGTGTGGACTGGCGCTTGGTCTAACATCTCCCTCAATCTTAAGTCGTCGAGGGAAGGAGAGAGTTGGGAGACTTGGTGAGGCTGTCGGGAAAGAAGACAGATGAGAGAAAAAAATCACGTGGAAGATACGGCGTAAAAACAGGGACCAAAGAAAGATGACGTTTGGGATCAGTACTGTTGTATTTGTTTGAAAGACTTTCAAAGTCAAGCATATCAGTAGTACTTTTGTATTTGTAATTATGCTTGTGGAAATATTAATGCAATTACTTTAGTTGAAGACTTCAAAGTCAAGCATATACCTTTCCAGCCTACTCATCTGCTTCACTCCAACTAAAATAATAAATATGAGCAGGTGAATGAAATGGATCCTAAATTGAATTTATAGCCTTCAGAACGTGAAAGAAGGCAGTGGCCCGAATCTTGTGACGGACGTTACACTCGACACCTCTTCGAGCGGTGTATTTTCCTGCTATTGTAAGTTCCACCCCAACCTCTTTTCTTTCCTATATTTTGCTCAACCAAATGATGTATCGGCAGCAGAAATTGACTCAACTTTGCTTACATTTTTTGTCATTTTTTTTTTCTTTTTTTTCTGGTTTTGGTGCTACATATATCAGATTTTTGCTATACACTGTTCAACATTCAATGAGAATTCCATTCCTTTCATGGGTTTTCTTCATGCCCATATGCTTACTTTCTATCAGCTTCTATGTTCCTATGGTTTGCGGAAAATGTCCTACCAATCAGAAAGCCTTGTTGCTCCAATTGAAGAATAGCCTCATTTTTGACAGTGCTTCATCTACAAAACTGGTGCACTGGAACAAAAGCATTGATTGTTGCTCATGGGAAGGCGTGACCTGCAACAAGGGATGTGTTATTGGTCTCGACCTGAGCAATGACTCTATCTCATGTTCACTTGACAATTCAAGCAGCCTGTTCAAGCTTCGATATCTTCAAAATTTGAATTTAGCAAGCAATGACTTCAACAGTTCTGAGATTCCTTCAGAATTTAATAAGTTGTCGAATTTGGTTTATTTAAACCTTTCACATGCTGGCTTTCAAGGACAAATTCCAAGTACAATTTCGCATTTAAAAAGGTTGGTTAGTCTTGATTTAAGGAATTGGTATAGCTTGAAGCTTGAGAATCCAAATTTAAATATGCTTGTTCAAAACCTATCGAAGCTTGCGGAACTTTATCTCAGTGGTGTGGATATATCAATGAAAGGGTATGAGTGGGGCCCAGCATTATCATTTTCACTACCAAATCTAAGGGTGTTGAGCTTGTCACGTTGTAATCTATCAGGGCCTTTTGATTCCTCCTTGGTGAATCTGAAATCCCTCTCAATTATTCGTATGAGTAATAACAACTTATCCTCTCCGATTCCTGATTTTTTTGCAGACTTCAGAAACTTGACAACCTTGATTTTCAGTAGCTCTTCATTGAACGGAAAATTTCCAGAAAGGATCTTTCAAATTCCAACATTGCAAATGGTTGACTTGTCAAATAATTTTGAACTTGAAGGTTTCTTCCCAGATTTTCCTTCGAATGGATCTCTTCAAACCCTAGTCCTTAGCAGTACAAAGCTTTCAAGGTCATTGCCATATTCTATTGGGAATCTCAAATTATTGTCTGAAGTCGATCTTTATTCTTGCAATTTCAGTGGAGAGATTCCGAAGTCAATGGAAAATCTCACCCAATTGCTTCATTTGGACTTGTCAGGGAATAGATTCAATGGATCAATTCCATCATTGAGCATGAGCAAGAATCTGAAAACAATAGACCTTAGCAGCAATGATTTAACAGGTCAGATTGCTTCCACTCGATGGGTAGATCTTTTGAATTTGGAGACTCTTGATTTGAGTTCCAATTCATTAGAAGGGAGTATTCCAGTTTCTCTCTTTTCCCTTCCATCATTGCAAGAATTACACCTTCAAAACAATCGATTTTCTGGCCAACTTGATGAATTTTCAACTGCTCCTTCTTACCTATTGAGTCATCTTGATTTAAGTCAACAATTTGGAAGGGCAAATTCCCATGTTTGTGTTCAAACTACCTTCTCTTTATTGGCTCGATCTTTCTTCGAATAACTTCAACGGCTCTTGGCAGTTTAGTGCGGTTCAGAAATTGAAGGATCTTACCTTTCTTGATCTTTCATACAATGATCTCTCGATAGAATATAGTGGAATTAATTGTTCATTGTCCTCTTTTCCCCAATTTTCAAATTTGCTATTGGCTTCTAACAGGTTGAAAAGAATTCCAGATTTCTTGCGAAACCAATCTGCGTTAAACGATCTTGACCTTTCAAACACCCAGATTCATGGACAAATACCACGCTGGATTTGGGAATTTACAAATCTGGCCTTCTTAAATCTCTCCAATAACTACATGGTGACTCTAGAAAGACCTTTTCTCAATGTTTCTTTCAGGGGGGTGGTGGATCTAAGCTCCAACAAACTCCAAGGGCAACTCCCGAGTCTTCCATGTTCTGCTGAATACTTGGATTTATCCAGGAATAATTTCCACTCAAGCATACCAACTAGCATCATTACCTCCATGGTTCATATTGGTTTCCTTTCTCTTTCGAGTAATAGACTTTATGGGAGTATTCCCGAATCAATATGCAATGCTACAGGTACTCTTCGTGTTCTGGATTTATCTAACAATTTCTTGAGTGGCATGGTCCCCCATTGCTTATTTGAGATGAGTGAGACTGGAGAACCGGAGTTATTTGGTAATCAAAGTCTAGGGGTGTTGAATCTACGGAAAAACAACCTATCTGGCAAAATTCCTGATACGTTTCAAGGCAATTGTGGTTTGCGAACTTTAGATCTTGGTGAAAACCACTTAGAAGGAAAGTTTCCAAAGTCTTTGGCCAAGTGCAGAGAATTGGAGTTCCTGGACATCGGGAATAATAACATTGAGGATGATTTCCCATGTTACTTGAGGAATATATCCAAGTTGCGTGTCCTTGTTTTCAAAGCTAACAAGTTTCATGGACCCATTGATTGTCTAGAGTCTAATGCCACTTGGCCAATGCTTCAAATTATAAACTTAGCATCAAACAATTTCAGTGGTAAGCTGACAGAAAAGTTCATTGGCATCTTGAAGGCGCTTATGGCTGATAAAGAGGAGGCAAAACTTGAGCTCATTCATAGAAATTTTCAGCTTGCCGAGTGGTATGATTTGAATTATCAAGATAAGTTGACAATTATTGCCAAAGGTTTATCTCTAAATCTGACGAAGATCCTAACCATTTTCACCGTCTTAGACCTTTCATGCAACAACTTTGATGGGCCTCTACCAAAAGAAATTGAAAAATTCAAATCACTATATATCCTCAACTTGTCTCATAATGGTTTCACAGGCAATATTCCACAATCTTTGGGAAAATTAAGTAATCTTGAGTCATTAGACTTGTCAAGCAATAAGCTTACTGGTGTGATTCCTGTGCAACTCGCAGATGGTCTTATTTTTCTATCATTCCTCAATCTTTCGTTCAATCAATTGTCAGGAAAAATTCCACAAATTAAGCAATTTGCTACATTCCAAATATCTTCCTACATGGGGAACATAGGATTATGTGGCTTTCCTTTGGAAGAACAATGCATAGGTGAAGGGCCGCGATTGTCAACTCCAACATCTAAAGAATCTGACTCAAATTCTGGGATTGGAATTGATTGGAACTTCTTAAGTGTTGAATTTGGATTTGTTTTTGGTCTTGGAATTGCTATTGGGCCTCTTATGTTTTGGAAAAGGTGGAGGATGTGCTACTACAAACATGCTGATGAAATATTTTTTAAGATCTTCCCTCGGCTGTATATTACAATAGAAAACCGTCAAAGACAAGCACGCATGAACCATAGACGAAGAGCTCACAGAAATCAAGGACGGAGGCATGAGTGATATATCGCTTGATCTATATGAGCCATGAGGAGTAATGTTGTCAGGTATGACTTTTTAATGTTTCAATATGAGGAAAAATGAAAAAAGAATACAATTACACATGCAATTGGATATGAATATTGCTTTAAATGTTATTGGTTGTAGTTGTCAAGCTAAATATGTTATTAAAATACTTTTGATGGTAGATATGCAGGTGATTTATGGAAGGTGAACGGGATTTGGAAGCATGACTAACTAATGTTGTCACTATTGTATCTTAGCACTCGATCTTTTACAGTATGATTGGCAATAAATGGATATACTTTTAAGTTTTATTAGACTTCCAAGCATAAAACTATAGACTCAAAACAGTACAAAGGTTTATGCAAGAGATGTAATAGTTTATTTGGAGTGCTATGAATAAATATTTCTTCATCATTTAGATCATTTAAGTTTCAATCATACTAACTACCGTGCAATAGAATTTTAATTAGTTATTTGATTGGAGATGGCAAATTTAAGATGCAATAGCCATTAAATATATTAGTTGTTGATGTGTATATTTAATTGCTATAAAGCATATCGAGGGATTGAAAGTAGCAAGATTAATGGGCTTGAGGAGGAACAAAAAGCACAAGAAAGACACTGGGCTTAACATAGACTTTCCTATAATGTCGCTTGATGTCCAGCCAACCAAGATACTTTTTTTTTTTAAAAGAAAGCCAACCAAGATACTTGAGTTCACTACACGCTCGCGAGACGTCTATAATAAGTCTATTAGACTTAAGGCTCAATCTCGATGTCAAAGGTTATTGAGGATTCACTCAATACTCGCTCAAGACTCAATCTAGCAAGAATTAAGATTTAAGTTTGCTAGACAAACATCCCTGATGATTTAATTTTTTCAAGATTCTGACTTTTAATAGTGTTCTACTCACCGCAAGAAAAATGGCATTTTCCGACAATAAGAAATCACCAGAAAATGCCCAAAATTAGCTAGAAAACACCACATCTAGCTATAAAAGACTCGCCGCATCGTAGGTGCAATTTTTGCATGCAAAATGCCTATTTCCAATGAAATTGCGGAATAGTTGAAAAAAATAGAGTTTTTCCGATGAAAATGTTCGCTGGGAAAAACCCAAATATTGCAGCAAAGAAATGTTCAACTAGCGTTAATCGTCACCGGGAGGACTTTATCCTAGCAATTTATTCAGCTACAAATGCTTATTTGCTGCGATATGAAGCACCAGAAAATTGTATTTCCGACTAGACATTATTGATGCAAATAGTCTTATAATCCGTATAAACATTTCCAACGAGTTTTCCTAGTTGAAAATGATCCATTACAAAATAAATAAAAAATACACTAAATAGGATAGATGGAAAATTCAATACAAACTTAACCAAGTCCATGTAAAAATAATAATATATTTATTTTATAGGTAATTAAACAGAAGTGAAAAAAATATCATAGCACCCCTCAAGAAAATGAATCAATTCCATTCTTGCATATGTTACTTTGTGTGACAGCCATAACCTGATAACACTTCTTTATGAATATTCTCAACTCCAAGAAGAAGATGTTCTTCTTCTTCTTCTTCTTCTTCTTTATAGTCTTTATGAATATTCAAACACTCCAAGAAGAAGATTTTCTTCTTCTTTATGGACATGTGTTTCTTCTTCTTGGAGTTAAGAATATTCATAAAGAAGTGTTTGGAAGAAACATATTCTTGAAGCAGTGTCTCTTACCACGGGTAGATCGAATGTAGACATAAGATACTTAATACATGCTAGATACAGGCCATAGGTCCATATAATTTGTCTAGAGGCCAAGCTTTAAATCTTTGCTTCAAAATATTGTTTTGATAGCTAATCAAGAATTTTTATTCATAGAAGTCGGCTATGCCCAAGTACATATGGTGTATACATGAGAAAAAAAAAAAAAAACCTAATTAGAGTTTACAATTGAAAAAAAGAAGATCATAGACATTTAGCCCATTACTAACAATAGCCCCCCGCCCACAAAAACAAAGTTAAAAAAAAAAACCTTTAAGTTCATCCATTATTCTCTCACGATCTTTGAAGCTTTAAGCTCATCCTAATGCATCCTTAGATATATAAAGAAAGGAGGGATTAACTTTGAAAAAAGAAATTCAAATTACAGGCAACAAGAAAGTTAATTAGTAAATTCTTTCGATTTAGGAAACTTGCACATATTTTGGGAACAACCCAAAAAGAAAAGCCAATAATTTATTCAGTATAGATGGTTATTTATCCACAGGGCTATATTTATTTTTGCCTCCAACCTTGCATCAGCTACTCAAGCAGCATGGATGTTTATTTATGCAGCCCAAAACCGTTATATTATCAAATAACAGCTGTAGCGTAGCAAGATATCAGGATTACTCCACAGAAAATGGATTGGCATTTAATTGAATGATTGAATTTCTGCATTTTACCCTTTCATATTCTTCAAGCCATTTCTCCTCCTTAGTTGTATAACTCCACATCTCTACCTTGTCCAAGATATCCTTCCTGATTAGTGCCTGCTCTTTCACTATTGTAATTTGATCATCTATGCTTGAAAGAAGATCAGAGAGATCCACATTATCTGTGATTGTGAAGACATCAAGACATTTGAGCACAACCATATAGCTATTTTAAAATAGTTTCTACCTATACCACAAAAAAAGAAAAAAAAATCCCCCATCAAGCACATTAACAGTATGATGATATAAGACATTGAAAAGGAAACCATATCTTAGTCTAAGAGTAGGAAAGCTAATATGAATCTAAATCATTTTTGCCTCACTGAATTAGAGACTTGAAACAACAAAATGCAATCAATAAAGAGTTTCATAAAAATCTACAGATGCAGGAATAAAAAGCTACTAGGGAATCAATTCTAAGGAAGAAAAAAAGAAAAGAAAAAGACAATAAAAAAATTTCCCCCATCAGAATTCTTAAGGAAAGATATATAGTTCTAAACATTAATATGAGCTGTATTAGAACTATAATTAAATACACAAAGATATGAAAAATTGAAAAGGAAATCACGACAAAAAGAGGAGCATAATTCTACGAAAGAAAAATATACCCTATAGTTTGACTGAATACCTTAAGGATATATAGTCAGATTAAAACCAACAATCTTGCCTTCCCTAAGAGCTCATATTTGTTAACTCCTATGTGTTCATGAAAAGCTAACAACAAAATATTCCAACTATGCTAAAATCGATATTAGTCATTGTATAAGCATTTTGGTTTCAACTATATAAAATCAGCTTGATAAACACACGATCGATATCAGCCTAATATATACAAACACTCATGGCTTGGCCAGGCCAAGTGAAATGCATACACCACCACAACCTAATTATAATGGAATTACACATCAACTATTCATCTTAAAGCGACAATAGCGTCAGCGCAATAAAGGCTATTTTAGTCCCTTTCTCGGTATACTATTTTGGCGGTAAAAAGTTGCCACAAAAATCTTTATTTGGGGCGACTTGATTTGTCGCCTGAGAGAAAATGCGGCTTCAATAAAAAGCCACTTTTTTCTTCTAAATTTATGCCCGAAATAAATTTAGCCTCAACAGCCCCTTTTTCTTGCAGTGACTTGTGATTTGATTATTATTAGTATTTAGACACTTTGGGTTTGCTTTGCACAAACATACTGATATTATTTCTAATTTATCCAAATTCTGGATTCTCCACAGAAAGTTTTCTTTATTTCCTTTAATCTTAGCCCATGTTCGGTTAATAGAATTTTGAGAAATTTTGAGGCCTTTCTTGAAATAATTTAAATTCATTGGGTTTTGTAAAAAGAGATAAGAAAATCCAAACAATTATTTAAAAAAAATATTCTTTGTATATATATATTTGCAAAAGTGGAGAATTTGTTTAAATTATATGTTTTATAATATTTTTAATTTTTTACTTTTTCACAAAATTCTAAGCAAATGATTGGACCAAATGTTGAAAAGTTAGATAGTATTTTTTTAATTAAAAAAATTGAAAAATATTTAGTTCTAAGTTGATAAGCATATTTAAGATTTTTTTAAAAATGGTTGAAACGAAACATAGCCTAAACATTTTATGACATATAACATACCAGACAACCCATTAGACCGGTTTTCTTTCCTCTATACTACATGAATTGCTAATAAGCACATTGGAGTCCATTCATTTGAGTTATAAAAGATGATTTGCAAAGATGTAAAAGTAATTTTGACAAAGATAATTTGGGAATACTTGTGTTTTAATTCTTCTTTTCTTGTTGCTAATTAGAAGGATTTTACAAGAAAAAATAAACAACCTAAATTCTACGGCACTGGTTTCAAGTTCTAATTGTTATGATTGGATTTGGACTAACATTCGTTTTACACTGACATAGTGAACGGATAAAAACTTTTGCTGCACTGTGAATTTCCCAACCTTTCTTCTCCATGTAATCACCTTGCGAAATGATATGCCTGCTCAGCTATGCTCTCAAACCCACTTTCCACATTTTCCAAACTTGTCCAACCCAACATCACCCTTACCATCGAGCTTGCTGTCACCATCTACATCGCCTACAAAGTGTTCAATGTTGCCTTCTTTCAAAGAGAAGCTACCTTATCAAAAGCAGCATTCAGGTATTCCACCATATTCCAGCTTCTCTTAAAAATAGGTATCTAGCATATAGAATTTTCTGGTACTTAGTGCATCCGCATATCTCACATGTCCTTTTGAGATCTATAATCCATTTTTCTATTCTCAAAGGTCATTCATTACCAGAAATGTTCAGGGGTTCCAAGGTACCCTACTGCAAGTCATGTGTCATTTCCTGAAACAGATAGGCACTCTTAACAAAACCACGGACTAGCTCTTATTCTTCACGAAATTCAAGCCTAACAAGACTAAAATTTCAAGCCTAAAATTTTGTGCAATTTCTAAGGACATGTAGATTTAAACCCGAAGATGTATTGCTCTGATACCACCCTGTGAGTCTGTGATGCCCCCAGATTCCCCTTGGGATCATACATACATCTAAAGTGTCGGGACATCTAACACAAGGTTACATATTCCTGTTCATGACAATTAAAGATATAATACATAAACATTAAAGTGATAGACCTTCTTGATTACAACATGAGTTCAAAAGGTCTGTAATCATAAAGGTACTTGAGACTGAGCTCCTTAAGTACAAGCAGGAACTAAAGCAACTACTAGGCTAGTCTATTGAGTAGCTCACGCAACTCAGTTAAGGATGCCATAATACTAATGATAAATCGGAGCATTGAGGCTATGAACTCAACGCCGTGTTGTTGCCATCTAATTGACCATCTCCAGTTGGTCAACCTCTAGTGCGCCTCCTGATCCTAGCACATGGTCTACCATTCAATGGAGAATGATAGTTGAGACTATCATTGTGAGATTTGATTATAAATATTAGCAAGTTAAGCGATAACTTAACATACTAGTCAAAAATGCATACATGGCAGTAAAAACATGAATACATACATGATCATAAATAAGCTTGACGTGGCTTGACATTTAATACGTTATGAACTGACATGACTTGAACTTGAGCATAGACTAAATTGAAACTAAACTTGACATAACATGAACTTGAACGCGAACTGACTTGAACATGAACTAAACGTGTACTTGAGCATGAATAACATGAACTTGAACTTAACGTAACATGAGCTTAAACGTGAAATACATGAACTTGGAATATCGTTTAATAAACTAAACTTGAGCATGAACTTAAACATGAACTGAACTTGAATTGAAATTGAACATGAACTCCGACAATCAAAATGATTTCGCCTGTTGTTTCCTTAAGAATAGTGAACAATCAGAATTATTTCATCCAACATATTCCGTCAGAGATACTTAGACAATTAGGATGATTACTCCATAAGTATTTTAAATGAGATACCCTAACAATCAGAATGATTACGCCAGGAGTACCTAATAATACTTTGACAATAAAAATGATTACAACAGGAGTACCTCGAGTTAATTATCAATGGAGATACTCAGACAATCATAGTGATTATATCATATGTTTCCCAGGCATGACTAACTAAGGAAATATTGTACTTTTTTTAGATTTGGTTTGGTTTGTTCTCCATTACATCCAGTTTTACACTTCTGTGTTTCCATTCCAGCTTCAAGCTTTTGTAGGTAACATTGAATTAACACAACAAATAAAAAATAAATATGCCTAACTAGAGAGTTGCATAGTTTGGTTTCTAAGAAAAAAAATAGGAAGCTCAATAGCCTTTAAAACCATAAGATAACCTTTAAAACAAGTTTCAAGCTTAATAGTAGCTTCTCTGGCATTCCTTTAGCTTCAAAGCAAACCAACTGAGGTTGTATTTGACATTTAATATTTTAAAGAAAAGAGCAAGAAAGCATTGGATCCCACTGAATTAGATTAGACCTTTGAGTACTTGGAACAACAATTGAGCTAGTCACAAGAAAATGAGATAGGACAACATGAAGTATCTTTCACCTAGTGGATTTGCTAGTAGGAATCAATCAAAGAAGTAACCAAAGTGTCCTTCACAATCAGACAGAATTGGAGATGCTTATGGTCCTTTGATTACATTATTCTTTTGTACGAAAGCTCTCTTGGATGGGACCCATTAGACTGTTAGATAGAGCCATTCGTCTATCCCACTTGGTGCCATTACATGTCTCTTTAGAGCGTATCCATGCTAGATATTGCAATCAAATGGTTATGGCATGAAATTGTCACATTTCCTTTCAAACTAGACAAACAACACCAGAATCGCATCATTTAGGGCTCTAAGTTTTCTGTTATTCTTTTCGAGATTTCCTAGCATTTTTCCTTGTTAGTTGAATATATTATATACTTGTATATTGGGGTAACACCTTTGTTTATGTCTTAAAAAAATCTCCGTCTTTCTTATCAAAAAATAAGTTTATCAAAGCCAATCAATCTAAAACATTAAAGGTGCTTTTAAGTAACATGAAATAAGGTCAAGTCTAGGGGTTGAGAGGGATTTTAGTTCATTTAAGTTCATGTTTGGGACATAACACGATATCTTTGTGCAACATGTATATCTTCGTAAGAGTGTCTACCTGTTTGGGACAGATGAGTCAACTTGCACGTTGGTCAGGTGGGAGTGATTCCCCGAATTCGAACAATGAAATGACTTCCCTTGTTGGCATTTCAAATGACGGATGTCTACGTGACAAACATCTAAGTGATGAATATGATGAGTTTTAAGTGCTTGAGAAGAGGGTGATTCTTGACCTCGGTAATATTTATGCATAACGAATTTTACACAAAGGGTAACTCCTTAGAGTGTGATTCCTTGCTATGTTTATATAATTGTATTTTACCTAAGAGGGTGATGCCTCGCTGTGTTTACAAATACATGTATTTTTTTCGAGAGAGTAATTTGTTGCCACACACTAATATATATGTTCATCCATTTGTTACATGAAATTGTACAATGCATCTTCACTAGCATTGTCTCTCGTTAGTAGTCTTGTCATAGTTGCCTAACCTAACTATAGCAGATGTAGACTTTGATGCAGATGTAGATCCAAGAGAGGTACTCGAGGAAGGACCAATCCCGCTTGAGCAATAAATACAGTGCCATGTCCCCGTAAATAGAAATTTTGTTGTCCATTTGGACTTGTATTGCTTAGCTCGGTGACCAACTATGTTAAGTTTGCTGTATTTGGATTTAGAGAACAAACATTAGGGTCTATATATTATTTTGGCAAATGAAGTGACGTATGGATATTATAAATATTTAGATGTTTATAGAATGAATCTATTTAGGGTTTAAACTTTGCTACAAATAATACAACCTTTTATTTATTCCGTTGTGGTTTAAATGACTATTCACTTACACGTGCACTTGCTTGTGAGCATTGCACACCTAATCTCAACTTATAAGCTTGGGTGTTGCCAACCGGCTAGCACCCATGGGACCATGAATCCTTGCCAAGTTCTTTATTGAGGAACGAGGCACAACATATGCTCCCTCAAGGTCCAAGGTTAGAATCACATTATCTGCAAACAATTTCTTGGGGCCAAGGGACTAGGAGCTTTTTTTCATTAAATTACCTTAGGTCCACTTGTGGGAAACTCCTTGCTGAGGGCCTATGCACTCTTTGAATTAGTCGGGATGTTATTTCTAGACACTCGATGCCAATAAAAACAACTATAAAGGAGATAGAGGAAGTGTCAAGACCCAGCATGTTTAGAAACCCCTTGCCCAATCAATTCTAAACCCTGCCCAACAAAATTTCAAAACAATGTCATTACAACACACTCCTAAGAGCATTCACATCCCATTCCCCATAAAATTTTCCAAATTTTAACTAAAATATACCATTCCATAAATTTTATCCTAAATTTTACTAATCTTTCAAAAACCTCCTACATCCTATTCACTAAAAATTCTCCATTCTTCAAAATACTATTTCCTTATTCTTTCTTTATTAGTTTTTTTTTCTCTCACTTCCATTTACAATCTTAACAACTATCTATTTTGTCTTTTTCTTAGATTAAAAATATCGGCTTCTACATAAATTTAAATAGAAGATTATTTTTTCACAAACCCGTACAAGAATAGTGACAAAAACAAACCAAATTTAATAAAAATTAATCTTCACCTTTCAAAATAGTTAAAAAACACAAATTACATACACTTAAAATGACCATAACTCAAAATTAAATTCTATTACATGTAAACATAAGATTACTCAGAATTTTTGAAAATAAAATGTGAAAAAAAAAGCCACGACATTGAAATCATAATAATCAAACTTGTTTTCTCCAATTTCCTCTTACACCTCTCCAATTCAATATTGAGTCGATGTCTAGCGGTTTGGATGTTCATTGAAGCTTGTATGTTATAAAGGTCGGTTTTTAACTTGTGATGACCCGCTTTCGCGTGTATTTTCACTGAATGGTTCTTTTTATTTTAATTAATATATTAATTTATTTATTTTAATTTATTGCGTTTTAAAAATTAGTTTTTAATTTAATTGATGTTGTGTTTTATTTCTTTTAATCGTTTACGGTTTTTAATCTCGTTTCGGAGGTTTAGTTTTGTTTTCCCGGAATGAGGATTAGACCTCATCTTTTTCCTATATCGCTTTTCCCTTTTTCCTTTTTCCTTTTTTCCTTTTTCTCTTTTTTTTTTCTTTCTTTTTTCTTCTTCTTTCTTTTTCTTTTTTTCTTTCTTTTCTTTTTTCTTCTCCTTCCTCCCGATCGGCCCGTCTCTCTCTCTCTCTCTCTCCTCTCCCACGCCGTGAAACACCAAACCCCCCGACCCACCGCCATCCAGCCGCCGTGTGGCACACCGCCCATACCGTTCGACTCCCCTCCCTCCGACGCAACCCCCCATCAATTCTCAGCCCCATCCGGCCAGCCGTTTGGCCGGAAAACCCCTTTAAAGCCTCCACGGTTTTTGCCTCAATCCGCCGCCGTCGCTCCACCTCCGGCCACAATTTCTTCACCACTTCATCACCGGTCCCTTGCCGTCCTAACCCACCCATTTTCGGCCTCCAATGGTCACCGGAACAGCTCCCACGAGCTAGCTTTCCTTTTTGGGAAATTCGGTCTCTCTCCGCCGTTTCTGCCTCCACCCACGGCCAACCACCACTTCCAATAGCTTCACAATCATCCTTAGGCCATTCCCTACCAATCCCAAGCCCTGGTTTGTCCCCGTTCAAAAGTGGGTATTTTACAACCCACGGCCACAGTGAATTTTCACTGTAACGTTGCTTTTCCTCCGCCGTTTGCAACGCCGAGTGTTTTCTAAAATTACCGTATAGCTCTGTAAGTATTTTCCAAACCCTATTTTCAGATTTAAATATATTTTGCTCATTCAATAATTTTATCTGCTGGTTGGTTGATTCCGGACTGAGTCCGAGGAGTTCGGGGGTCGGATGGATGGAGGACGGAGTTGCTTGTTTTATTGAATTATGTTGGTTGATTATTTTTTGTGCATTGATATAGCATTTACATGGTGCATGCATGTGTGTTTTTGTTTAATTGTGAAAAGCCTGTTTATTAGCGTAAGTGGACTTACGGGTGCGTGTGTATCACGACCCCAAGCCGGGATGGGGTATTATCCCGGTGGAGCTCCTCTAGTCACTCGGGAGCGGAATAAACTGAGTGATGTCCCCTGGGTTGTCGCTAGGCGATGACGGGAGCAGGGGCTAGGGGTTGCTTGGCTACGAACGCGCCGGGCGCGGAACCGGGCATCGCCCTACGCACTGACTCCGTGGCCCTTCACTGGTGAGGGCTAGAGGATGCTTGGCTACGAACACGCGGGGCGTGAAACTGGGCATCGCTCGTTAGGTGTCACATGCGTGGTGGTACTCTGCAGTGTGGCACTGGAGCCAGGGTGTGCGGATGACCCCTAGGGGAGGTCATGGTGCATACGGGTAAAAATGGATTTTGGTTTGAGACGGTTATAGAGGCCAAATGTGACTTTTGGCGTGGTTTTTTGAAAATATGTGTTTTTGGGCCAAATGGGATTTTTGGCATGTGTGGAAAATTATGTTTTATGGGTTTTGTGCTTTGGGCATGCTTCATGCATTTTGTTTGAGTTCTATGCCTTTTTATCTAGTGGTGTTTAGGTAGAAAATAATCTGAGTATGGGCTCCCCTCCAGGGCATAAGAGACGGAGTTTTTCTGGTGAAGGAAGCAGCTCGGGTTCGCCCCAGAAATTTGTTCAGCGGACCGGCACTCGACCTCAAACGTCCTCAGGTGTTCGTATGGGAGGACGGGTACCAATTTGTGGAGCATGTAATAGAGCTCATGAGGGCGAGTGTCGGGTGAGTAGTGGATCCCAGTGTTATTGGTGCGGCCAAGTGGGACATATTGCTCGGGATTGCCCCGTCAGAGTTCAAGGAAGCCGTGGAGGTAGACACGGTGGAAGAACCAACCCGAGACAAGCAGTGCAAGCCCGGGTTTATGCTGTCACACCCGGAGAGGTGGATGATGAGGCGCCAGCGACCCATGATGCTGGAGTAATTACAGGTATGGATTAATTTAATTTTAAGTTGGATTTAATTTTTGGTGTATTTGGTTTCTCTTTTGTTTTTTGGATTTCATGGGTTGTGTGTTTGGTTCAGGAAGAGTCCGTCTGTATGAGTTTTATGCTTGCACTTTGTTTGATTCCGGTGCATCGCAGTCATTTGTATCTTCCACGTTTGCTTGGGTGTGTAATTTGGTTACGGAACCGTTGCCGAAGTCTATGGTAGTGGCTCTACCCGATGGTGAAATGGTGTGGTGTTCCAAGGTTGCTTTGGGATGCTCGTTAAATTTTGATGGAAGGTTCTTGGATGTTGATTTGGTGGTGTTTAAGCTGTTGGGTTTTGATATCATCCTCGGGATGGATTGGCTATACCGATAATCTGCGAGTATTAATTGCAGAAGTTGGGTAATTACCTTTCAACTTCCAGATGGTGATTGTCTGGAATTTGCAGGGAGTAAGTTAAAAGAAAGGCCGGTAATTATATCGGCAATTCAAGCAAAAAGGGAGATTGCATGGGGAGCGGATGCATTCTTGGTTCAGATGGTGTCCACGCCGTCCGAGGAGAAGTCTTTGGCAGACATTCCAGTTGTGGAAGAATTCCCCGATGTGTTTGTGGACGACTTGCCCTGACTACCCCCTGTGCGGGAAATGGAATTTGTTATAGACTTGGAACCTGGAGCGGCTCCTGTGCATAAAGCTCCTTATTGCATGGCACCGGCTGAATTAAAAGAGTTGAAGACTCAGTTGCAAGAACTGGTAGAGAAGGGATTTATTCAGCCTAGTACTTCACCGTGGGGTGCACCAGTTTTGTTTGTTAAAAAGAAAGATGGAACCCTCCGTATGTGCATAGATTATCGAGAATTGAATAAGGTGACCATCAAAAATAAATATCCTCTCCCGCGGATAGATGATTTATTTGATCAGCTTTAAGGAGCAGCCGTGTTCTTTAAAATTGATCTGAGGTCGGGATACTATCAGCTGAGGATCAGAGACAAGGATGTGCCTAAAACTGCTTTCAGGTCGAGGTATGGGTATTATGAATTTAAGGTGATGCCGTTTGGGTTAGCTAATGCCCCTGCTGCTTTCATGGATTTGATGAATCGAGTATTTCGACCTTATCTGGATTCATTTGTGGTAGTATTCATCGATGATATTCTGATTTATTCCCGAGATGTTGAAGAGCATGTGTATCATCTTCGTCTGGTACTTGGGAAATTGAGAGAACACCAATTGTATGCCAAGCTCAGCAAGTGTGAATTCTGGTTGGAAGAAGTTAAATTTCTTAGGCATGCAATTTTCCAAGACGAAGTGGCTGTTGATCCTAGTAAGGTAGAAGCCATTTTGTCATGGCAGCGCTCGACTACAGTGCGCGAGATCCGGAGTTTCTTGGGGCTGGCCGGATACTACTGAAGATTTGTAGAGGGTTTTGCTTGCCTATCCGGACCTCTCACAGCTTTGACTCGGAAGAATACAGAATTTGTTTGGTCAGATAAGTGTGAGAGAAGCTTCCAAGAATTAAAGAACAGGTTGACTACGGCACCAGTGTTAGCGCTCCCAGAACCGCATAAGCCTTTCGTAGTCTTCAGTGATGCGTCTAAATTTGGTTTGGGTTGTGTCCTTATGCAGGAAGGACGGGTTGTTGCCTATGCATCTCGTCAGCTAAAGGACCATGAGAAGAATTATCCGATGCACAATCTAGAATTAGCTGCGATTGTTTTTGCTCTCAAGATTTGGCGGCACTTCTTGTATGGGGAAGCTTGTGAGGTATTGTAATATCCGCTCCTTCTTTCTTCTTCTTTAAGTACGAGCCTTGATCCACACGTCAAACTTCGGTGTATGTGCTAAGCCTTGCTCTACGTGTCGAGAGTCAGTCTATCTGACTAGCCTCGATCTACATGTTGAATCTTATCCTACGTGTTGTATCTCGATGGCGTGTTCTGAAAGTTATTATGCGAATTTCAAAGTAAGATAGATATTTTAAAGTTTATGGATATTTTAATATTATGAAAATATCTATAGAAAATATCTATGGAAGATATCTATAGAAAATATCTATGGAAGATATTTTCAGAAAATATCTATAGAAGATATTTTCAGTATTATTAGATTAGTTTGTTTTAATGTAGCACAATTATAATATTTTAATGAGCTCTGAAAATATTATAATTGTGGATAATATCTTATATTAGATATTTTAGTTTTAAAATATTAAGAGGTTTAACTTTACGTTGAAAACTCTTATTTAAATTAAATGTTTTTATCCTCTTTGAGTGATTAATGATACATTATCAGTTTAGATAATGATGAAGAAAATATTATTTTATAAACCTTAGTTTATAAAATAATATTCTATCTTAATTCCTCTCAGTGTTTTGTTTAAGTGTTTTATGCACTTTGATTAATTAATGATACTTTATCATTTTATATAATGATGAAGAAAATATTATTTTATAAACTTTAGTTTATAAAATAATATTCTATCTTAATTCCTCTCAGTGTTTTGTTTAAGTGTTTTATGCACTTTGATTAATTAATGATACTTTATCATTTTATATAATGATGAAGAAAATATTATTTTATAAACCTTAGTTTATAAAATAATATTCTATCTTAATTCCTCTCAGTGTTTTATCTAAGTGTTTATTTTAAAATAAAATACTTACGCGTTTTCAAATCAGTGTTTTAATTCATCGTTAGATCCTTTTGAGGATCCCGAAGCGTAGGATTGAAGATAAATACCCAAACCTCTATCTTTTCTTCCTCACTTTTTCTCTTTTTCTTTTTTTTTTTTCTTTCTTTCTCTCTTTTCTCTCTCCCTCGTGCATGTCCAGCCGATCACTGTGCATGGACTTCCTCCATGCCCGTTCGGTCCAAGCTTCCAGCCGACGCCACCTCCGGCCACCGTGCCTCACCTCCCACACCGGCGTGACCCTCTCTCACCGGCGACCACAACTGCACCGGTGGTGAGTTAAACCAGCCACCGAGTCTCTCTATATCTCCCTTGAAAGAAATGGGTCTTCAACTTTTTTTCACCTCTTTGGACCACCATACACGGTTGAAACGACCACCAAGCACCACCAATGGAACCACCATGTCAAGAGCTTCCTCCCCATGTCCTTCTTTCTCCCTAACTCTCACTCTTTCTCCGATGGGTCTTCACACACACACGTTCGGTTGCACCGCCGTGCACCACCGTACACGGCCACCCATGGTGTTTCACCACCACCACCTTGTTCCTCTCATCACCACGAACTTTCCCAAGAAATTCCATGGCCAACGGAGCTATGTAGAGCTCTCACTCTCCCTCACTCTCCAAGGCCGAAAATGGCTTCAAACGGCCGATCCGCCGCCGTGAGCCACCGTATGGCCACCACCTCGCCACCATAGCTCCACCACATCTTCATCTACCTGTCCCTAGCTTGCCATGAAGTTCTATGGTCTTCCACCACCTCAAGCAAACACCCACCACTCGGATTCACTGTTCACGGCATGATGCCGCTGTGCTCCGCCACCTTCGACCACCACGAGGCCACCATGAGCCTTTCTGAGGCCACGCCTAGCTATCCTCAAGCCTGAACCGCCACTTTATGTGGTGGACAGCCACCGTACGCGGTATTACCGCCACGTACGCTCCTCCGACGCTTAATCGTGACGAGCAGCGAACGACGCACGGGTTAGCCCGTCGATGGTATAACCCTCTATCTCTAGTTATTTATGTTTAAAGTATTTGATTGGTTGGATCGTAGACTGTGTAGTTAGTATTTGTGGAGTTCGCTGCGTAGTTGTGAATCGAAGTGTAGTTGTGAAGTGTTGGGCTTGATTGTGTAGCATTGTGGACTATGTTGTGAAGTGTGGACATGAGATGGATGCCGTAGTTGTGATATGGCATGATGTGTGAAGAGAGTACGCGTGGAGCGTATTCTGTGTAGTGCAGCGACGCGTCGTGTGACGTGCGTTGTAGTAATGTGTGGCGTAGAAGGAAGGGAGTGCACATGGAGTGTACTCCGTGTTGTATGGTGATGCACCGTGTGATGTGCATCGTGATGATGAGTGTTGTAACGAAAGGAGTACGCGCCGCGTGGCGCGTACTCCGTGTCGCGTAGCGATGCACCGTGAGGCGTGTATCGTAGTGATGTTGTCATAGTGTGGATGGAAGAGAGTTCATGTGAGTGTACTCTATACGAGATCGTGATACACTGGATGGCGTGTCACGAAGGGTTGGATGACGTAGCAGAGAAGTGTGGAGTGTATGGTCTAGTGTCGGGAACTGTGTAACAGTATCCCGAAACAATGGTGACATAGCCTGTAGTCTGGGGTGACGAGATTTACCTTGTGGATGACTATGGCTAAAGGTATATAGAAGTGGTAAAAAGGTATCAGAGAGTGCAACAGAAGCACAATGGGCACCGTATTGTAACTCGAGATTCTGTCTTGAGCTGCATAATGTGACAGAGGCACATTTGTGGATGCAGTCCTCTTGTCAAGTGGCGGGAACTGTGTAACAGTGTCCCGAAACAGTAGTGATGTGTCCTGTAGTCCAAGGTAACGGGTATTGCCTTGAGACTGACTTGTGACTAAGAGTATAAGGAAGTGATGGTGAAGTATCTAAGCGTGCAGCGGAAGCATGATGGGTATCGTGATGTGACTCGGGATTTATCTCGAATTACGTGACGTGAAAGAGGTGCATTTATGGATGCAATCCTCTCCCATTAAGTGTTGGGATGAACTTATAAAGGGCCGAGAAGTAGGAAAAGTCCTATCGACCGGGTCTTAACAAGTTGGTATTGGAGTTTGGAGCTTGTTTATACAAGCAGGCGTTTATTGGAATTATAAGTTGCTCTTAGGTGATAAAAGGGGATGAGATACATGTGTCTCTGGCAAGACAAGTGTATCAGACAGATTTATCATATGTAATGAGTAATCTGTCCTGATCATGGTTACATGGTATTTTAGCCAGAGAATTGGCTGACTTCATGTAGCTTGAATGGATGGAAAGAAGGATGTAGCGTGGGCTAGGATACGTGAAAGTAGTGAAGAGTATATAGTTTAAGGTTGGGACGCATGACTCTGTATGTCAGAATTATGCGTTAAATTGTGTAAATAGAAGAACGAGACGGGGGTCTTAGTGTCTTAACCCTAAGCTGAATCACAGAGATTCACTTTAAGGAATAAGACCCCGAAAGTTTTAGCATAGTAAATAGTACGTAAGAGCCCAGGGATGGATAGAGAATGTTTCAAGCAAAGCATAGTTCTATTTTCTAGAATAGTTACTTATGCATTAGATAGATGATGACATAAAGTTATGTGTATGCATATAGGTTGCCATCTGACACGCACATGAATGGATTGCATGAATTGAGTATGGCATGAAGTCCAGGTAAGTGTTACATTCATACTCTTCTAGAATTTTCTCTATAAAAATGAAGAATAAGACGAAAGCTTTTCTGTAAAAAGGAAAATAAGATGTAAGTTTTCAAGTATAAGTACGTAACGGCCTTCCTTGGCAGCCCCTTTTTATGCACCCAAAGTATATACGTGTATGCATGTGAATGGATGCTATAAGTAGTACGTATTGTACGTATATTGAGGAAAAGAAACGAAATGAAGCTTTAAAAGACGTTATAACTGTTAAGGACTGTAAGGATTGATAAAGAGAGAAAACCATCTTTTCTAAAATAAAATAACTCTTTTAAAACAACTTTAATGGAAAAGAAAGAAAATCAGTTTCCTCTTAAAGAAACTTCTCTTAAAGCAACTTTTAGGAAAAATAAAGAAAATTATGCTTTAAACGATACGAATAAAAAAGGAAAGGACTGTAAAGAAATGAACGGATTGAATGTATGATGTATGAAAATACGTAATGGCCACATGGACTGGACCGGAAATGATATCAAAGAAATGGGTAGATTGCAATGCCGGGTAAGTAGTACTGGTAGTGCACTCAGTGCTGCACCCTGACTGAATGGATTCCCAACCCGCGGACACGGGCGGAATCAGGTCTAAAAGACCGCTAACCCCAGCGCACGGGGCGTAACAGTGTGCAACAGCCACATGAAAGTGATAAGAATGAACGAATGCATGTTAAGAATGGATGCATGTATGTATGTATGAATGAATGGACCGAATGCATGAATGTACGTAAGTAAGAAAAGATGATTTAATGAACGTATGTATGCATGAATGTACGTAGAAATATAAATGCATGAAAAGATTCTTTAAGTAACGAAGGCAGCGATGCGTGGGGATCTGTTTTAAAGAAGAAATCATGTTTTAAATAAAAACCCCACCTCGAAACGTTTTCAAACGAAAAGAAAGACGTATGCATGCTACGTAAGATATGTATGTATGGAATGATAACTGCATGACTGAAAAACTATGTTATTATATTTTGACTGTATGAAGTAATGCTTACGAGTCACCGACTCATTTTGGTTTTTTATGTGTGCCCTCCCAGGCATAAGATGAGCATGACAGGTCAGAACAGGCACAGCCCAAGGGGAAGAGCACGAAGGCCTAGGCAAGATGTTTCACATTAAAAGCTTTAGTTATGTAATGTAATGTTTTCCGCTGAAAGTTTTAATCAAGAAAAAAATGAGATTTTATTTATAACATGAAGTCTTTTGTATCCTGGTATGTATGGAAAAGAGAATGAAAAGGAATCGTAATTCCCGTCGGTTTTTATCAAAATCGATATGAAAAAGGACCCACTACAAGGACGGGCGTTACAGGTATTTACTGATCACAAGAGCTTGAAGCATTTGTTTTCCCAGAAAAATCTGAATATGAGGCAGAGGCGATGGCTAGAGCTAATCAGTGACTATCAGTGTGAGATCAAGTACCATCCGAGAAAGGCTAATATAGTTGCTGATGCTTTGAGCCGGAAGTCGCACTTGGAAGATGAAGCCAAGCCGTCGGATTTGGATTCGTTGCGTTGTGGGATGAGAAGGCTCCTTATTGAGAGTTCGCAGCAAGAAGAGATTTTATCTTCAGTTCTGGATATTCGGGTAACCGATTTTGAAGAATTGAAGACTCTTCAAAGGAAGGATTCGAAGCTGCTGAATATCAAAAAATCTCGAGGGCCGTTGCATTATAGCATGGATAACGATGGGATACTTCGGTTCCGAGATCACAGAGTGGTCCCTAAAGATTCAGAATTCAAGGAGCGGATCATGGCAGAAGCTCATGTGGCCCCTTATTCAGTTTATCCCAGCAGTACAAAGATGTATCGGGACTTGAAGAAAAATTACTGGTGGGATGGAATGAAGAAGGATATTGCCTTATATGTTGAGAAATGCCACACATGCCGTCAAGTGAAGGCCGAGCATCAGAGACCTGCAGGTATGCTCCAACCCCTCCTTATTCCTGAGTGGAAATTGGATGACATCACGATGGACTTTGTAGTGGGTTTGCCGAGAACGCCTAGTGGGAAAAATTCTGTTTGGGTGATTGTTGACTGGTTAACGAAAAGTGCTCATTTCCTGCCTGTTAATAACACCGACTCTTTGGGTAAGTTGACCCGCTTGTATGTCAAGGAGATAGTGCGGCTGCACGGCATACCAAAGAGTATAGTGTCAGATCGAGACCCGAGGTTCACGTCGCAGTTCTGGAAGAGTTTGCAGGCAGCTTTGGGTACTAAGTTGAAGTTCAGTACTGCATATCACCCGCAGACAGACGGCCAATCAAAGCGCACAATTCAGACCCTTGAAGACATGTTGCGAGCATGTGTCATGGAATTTCAAGGGAGTTGGGAAAATCATTTGCCGCTCATCGAGTTTGCTTATAATAACAGCTTCCATGCGACTATTCAGATGGCTCCCTATGAGGCTCTTTATGGGAGAAAGTGCAGGTCGCCCTTGTGTTGGGATGAAGTCGGGGAGTGTAGGATAATTGGACCCGAAATAATTCAAGAGATGCAAAGCCAAGTCCGGATCATCAGAGATAAAATGGCGGCAGCTCAGAGTCGCCAGAAAAGTTACGCTGATACCAGGAGGAGAGAGTTATCTTTTGAAGTTGGTGATTGGGTTTATCTCAAAGTCTCTCCCATGAGAGGTGTTAAGCGTTTTGGTAAGAAAAGGAAGTTGGATTCGAGGTATGTCGGCCCTTTTCAGATTCTGGAGAAGGTAGGGTCCGTCGCCTATAGAGTTGCTTTGCCCGGATATTTTGGGGATATTCATGATGTCTTCCATGTATCATCCCTGAAGAAGAGCTTTGGTCAGCAAGAGCCACGCTTCGTCGACCCAGCGGGTATTCAGTTGCAACCGGATCTCACTTATGAAGTTGTTCCGTCGCAGATCATGGATTGGAAGGAGCAACAGTTGAGGTCCAAGACGATACCTTTGATTAAAGTGGCTTGGGCAGATCCGTTAGCACAAGACTTCTCTTGGGAGCAAGCAGCGGACATGAGGGAGCAGTACCCGTATTTGTTTGAAGGATGAAGGTATTTATCTTAATCTTGGTCACCGATGGTTTGTGTGTTTTATGTGGCTTCTTTAAGTTGGTGGTTGATCTTACAAATTTCGAGGACGGAATTTGTTTTTAAGGGGGGAGAATGTGATGACCCGCTTTTGCGTGTATTTTCACTGAATGGTTGTTTTTATTTTAATTAATATATTAGTTTATTTATTTTAATTTATTGCATTTTAAAAATTGGTTTTTAATTTAATTGATGTTGTGTTTTATTTCTTTTAGTCGTTTACGGTTTTTAATCTCGTTTCGACGGTTTAGTTTTGTTTTCCCGGAATGAGGATTAGACCTCATCTTTTTCCTACATCTCTTTTCCCTTTTTCCTTTTTTCTTTTTTTCCTTTTTCTCTGTTTTTTTTCTTTCTTTTTTCTTCTTCTTTCTTTTTCTTTTTTTTTTTCTTTTCTTTTTTCTTCTCCTTCCTCCCGATCGGCCCGCCTCTCTCTCTCTCTCTCTCTCTCTCTCTCCTCTCCCACACCGTGAAACACCAAACCCCCCGACCCACCGCCGTCCGGCCGCCGTGCGGCACACCGCCCATACCGTTCGACTCCCCTCCCTCCGGCGCAAGCCCCCACCAATTCTCAGCCCCATCCGGCCAGCCGTTTGGCCGGAAAATCCCTTTAAAGCCTCCACAGTTTTTGCCTCGATCCGCCGCCGTCTCTCCACCTCTGGCCACCATTTCTTCACCACTTCATCATCGGTCCCTTGCCGTCCTAACCCACCCATTTTTGGCCTCCAATGGTCACCGGAACAGCTCCCACGAGCTATCTTTCCTTTTTGGGAAATCCGGCCTCTCTCCGCAGTTTTTGCCGCCACCCACGGCCAACCACCACTTCCAATAGCTTCACAATCATCCTTAGGCCATTCCCTACCAATCCCAAGCCCTGGTTTGTCCCCATTCAAAAGTGGGTATTTTACAACCCACGGCCACAGTGAATTTTCACTGTAACGTTGCTTTTCCTCCGCCATTTGCAACGCCGAGTGTTTTCTAAAATTACCATATAGCGCTGTAAGTATTTTCTAAACCCTATTTTCAGATTTAAATATATTTTGCTCATTCAATAATTTTATCTGCTGGTTGGTTGATTCCGGACTGAGTCCTAGGAGTTCGGGGGTCGGATGGATGGAGGACGGAGTTGGTTGTTTTATTGAATTATGTTGGTTGATTATTTTTTGTGCATTGATATAGCATTTACATGGTGCATGCATGTGTGTTTTTGTTTAATTGTGAAAAGCCTGTTTATTGGCGTAAGTGGACTTACGGGTGCGTGTGTATCACGACCCCAAGCCGGGATGAGGTATTATCCCGGTGGAGCTCCTCTAGTCACTCGGGAGCGGAATAAACTGAGTGATGTCCCCTGGGTTGTCGCTAGGCGACGACGGGAGCGGGAGCTAGGGGTTGCTTGGCTACGAACGCGCCGGGCGCGGAACCGGGCATCGCCCTATGCACCGACTCTGTGGCCCTTCGCTGGTGAGGGCTAGAGGATGCTTGGCTACGAACACGCGGGGCGTGGAATTGGGCATCGCTCGTTAGGTGTCACATGCGTGGTGGTACTCTGCGATGTGGCACTGGAGCCAGGGTGTGCGGATGACCCCTAGGGGAGGTCATGGTGCATACGGGTAAAAATGGATTTTGGTTTGAGACGGTTATAGAGGCTAAATGTGACTTTTGGCGTGGTTTTGGGAAAATATGTGTTTTTGGGCCAAATGGGATTTTTGGCGTGTGTGGAAAATTATGTTTTATGGGTTTTGTGCTTTGGGCATGCTTCATGCATTTTGTTTGAGTTCTATGCCTTTTTATCTGGTAGTGTTTGTGTTTTACTTACCTGCGGTGCCATTTTTGGTTCCGTAGCTTTTGGTGCAGGTTTTGAGGATGAGGAAGAGGAGGCTGAGCCCGAGGATGCGGCTCCACCGGGTTGCTGATGTTATGTTTTATATTTGGTTTAAAACTATATTAGTGTTTTGTAATATTTTACGTATGATTTAAACAGCTTGTAATACGTTAAGAAAAATTCTGGTACTTACTTATATGACTTTCGTTATCCGCTGCGTGTTTCTTCGTGCACATATGTTGCCTTTGCACACACTTGGCACTCGTCGATAGGATGATGACCCGGGTTGTCACCATCCGGACGTCTCGATTTCCCCGCGTCCGTGCGTGGGGATTTGGGGGCGTCACATAACTGATGAATTGTCTTCTTGCATATGCTGGTATTTTAGGATCATATCAACAGAAAAACCCGCAAGCCTACCTAGCCTGCACAGGTGACAAGTGTGATACTCCATATTTTAGTGTACTTTTATTGATGGATTATTTTAATTGATTTAAAATATTAATTCTTTTATTTCAAATTATTGTGCTTTCTTAATATTAACTACTGTTTTGCACTTAAAATACTCTTTATTTAAAATTAGTTTATTGTTGGATTTTATTATTTTATTTTATTAAGTCACTGTGTTTAAATAATTTTATTTAACTTGTTTTAAAATTTATTTTCGTTGGATCAGTTTGAGACCCTGAGTTGAAAATGTTGGATCTCATTTCTTTTTCCGTTCCTTTTTATTTTTCCATTTTCTTCTCTTTTTCTTTCTTTTTCGCTCTCCATTTTTGTAACGCCCGTCCTTATGATGGGTCCTTTTTCATATCGATTTTGATAAAAAATCGACAGGAATTACGATTCCTTTTAAATTTCTTTTCCATTCATGCCAGGATACAAAAGACTCCATGTCATAAATAAAATTTCATTTTCTTAATTAAAGCTTTTAGCGGAAAACATTTCATTTCATAATTAAAGTTTTCAATATGAAACATCTTGCCTAGACCTTCGTGCTCTTCCCCTTGGGCTGTGCCTGTCCTGACCTGTCATGCTCATCTTGTGCCTGGGAGGGCACACATAAAAATTAAAATAAGTTGATGACTCGTAAGCATTACTTCATATAGTCAAAATATAATAACGTAGCTTTTCAGTCATGTAGTTATCATTCCATACATACATATCTTACATAGCATACATACGTCTTTCTTTTCGTTTGAAAACGTTTCGATGTGGGGTTTTTCTTTAAAACATGCTTTCTTCTTTAAAACAGTTCCCCACGCATCGCTGCCTTCATTTCTTAAAGAATCTTTTCATGCATTTATATTTTTACATACATTCATGCATTCAGTTCATTCATACATACATACATACATGCATCCATTCTTAACATGCATTCGTTCATTCTTATCACTTTCATTGGCCATGTAGCACACTGTTACGCTCCATGTGCTTGGGGTTAGCAGTCCTTTGGACCCGATTCCGCCCGTGGCCATGGGTTTGGAATCCATTCCGTTAGGGTGCAACACCGGGTGTACTACCAGTACTACTTACCCGGCATTGCAATCTGCCCCATACATTCTTTTTGGTATCATTTCCATTCCAGTCCATGTGGCCCTTACGTATTTTCATACATCATGCATTCAGTCCTTTCATTTCTTTACAGTCCTTTCCCTTTTTCTTCGTGTCGTTTAAAGCATAATTTTCTTTATTTTTCATAAAAGTTGCTTTAAGAGAAGTTTCTTTAAGAGGAAATGATTTTCTTTCTTTTCCATTAAAGTTGTTTTAGAAAGAGTTATTTTATTTTAGAAAAGATAGTTTGCTTTCTTTATCAGTCCTTACAGTCCTTATCAGTTCAAACGTCTTTTAAAGCTTCATTTCGTTTCCTTTCATAGCATACATACAATACGTACTACTTATAGCATCCATTCACACGCATACACGTACATACTTTGGGTGCATAAAAAGGGGCTGCCAAGAAAGGCCCCTACGTACTTATACTTGAAAACTTACGTTTCATTTTCCTTTTTATTGAAAAGCTTTCGTCTTCTTCTTCATTTCTATAGAGAAAACTCTAGAAGAGTATGAACGTAACACTTACCTGGACTTCATGCCATACTCAATCCATGCAGTCCATTCATATGCGTGTCAGATGACAACCTACATGCATACACAACTTTATGTCATCATCTATATAATGCATAAGTAACTAATCTAGAAAATAGAACTATGCCTTGCTTGAAACACTCTATCCATCCATGGGCTCTTACGTGCTATTTACTATGCTAAAACCTTCGAAATCTTATTTTTTAAAGTGAACCTCTGTGATTCACCTTAAGGTTAAGACACTAAGACCTTCATCTCGTTCTTCTATTTACACAATCCAACGCATGATTCTGACATACAGAGTCATGCATCCCAACCTTAAACTATATACTCATCACTACTTTCACGTATCCTAGCCCATACTACATCTTCATTCCCATCCACTTAGGCTACATGAATTCAAGCCAACTCTGGGACTAAAATACCATGTAACTACGATTAGGACAGATTACTCATTACATATGGTAAACATGTCTGGTACACTTGTTTTTCCAGAGATACATGTATCTCATCCCCTTTTTATCACCTAAGAGCAACTTATAATTCACATAAACGCCTGCTTGTATAAACATGCTCCAAACTCCAATACCAACTTGTTAAGACCTAGTTGATAGGACTCTTCCTACTTCCCGACCCTTTATAAGTTCATCCCAACACTTGATAGGAGAGGATTGCATCCACAAATGCACCTCTGTCATGTCACGTAACTCGAGATAAATCCCGAGTCATGTCACGATACCCATCATGCTTCCGCTGCACGCTCTGATACTTTTCCACCACTTCTTTATACTCTTAGCCATAGTCAACCACAAGGTGACACCCGTCACTTCGGACTACAGCCCATATCACCATTGCTTCGGGACACTGTTACATAGTTCCCGACGCTACACCATACACTCTACGCTTCTCTGCTACGCCGTCCGACCCTTTGTGATACGCCATCCAGTGTATCACAACCTAATACAGAGTACATTCATGTGAACTCTCTTCCATCCACACTATGACAACATCACTGCAATACACATCTCACCGTGCATCGCTATGCGACATGGAGTATGTGGTATGCGTACTCCTTTCACTACAACTCCTATTAACACGATGCACACCACACGGTGCATTGCCATAAAACATAGAGTGCACTCCATGCGCACTCCCTTCATTCTATGCCACACCTTACTACAACGCACGTCACACGACGCGTCGCTACACTACACAGAATACGCTCCATGCGTACTCTCTTCACACATCACGCCATATCACAACTATGGCATCCATCTCATGTCCACACTTCATAATACAATCCACAATACTACAAATCAAGCCCGAGACTTCACAACTATATTTCACTTCATAACTACGCAGCGAACTCCACAAATACTAACTATAAAATCTATAGTCCAACCAATAAACTACTTTAAACATGAATAACTAGAGATAGAGGGTTATACCATCGACAGACTAACCCGTGTGTCACTCGCTGCTTGTCACGATTAAGCGTCGGAGGAGCGTATGTGGCGATAACATCGCGTACGGTGGCTGTCCATGACGTAAGGTGCAAGTTTAAGCTTGAGGATAGCTAGGCGTGGCCTTGGAAAGGCTCACGATGGCCTTGTGGTGGTCAAAGGTGGCAGAGCACGGCTGCATCATGTCGTGAACAGTAAATCCGAATGCTAGGAGTTTGCTTGAGGTGGTGGAAGACCATAGAATTTCATGGGAAGCTAGGGAAAGGTAGAGGAAGATGTGGTGGAGCTATGGTGGCGAGGTGGTGGCCATACGGTAGCTCACGACGGCGGATCGGCCACTTGAAGCTAGTTTCAGTCTTGGAGAGTGAGGAAGAGTGAGACCTATACACAACTCCATTGGCCATCGAATTTTTTGGGGAAGGTCATGGTGATGAGAGGAACAAGATGGTGGTGGTGGAACACCGTGGGTAACCATGTATGGCAGCGTACGGTGGTGCAACCGAAACTCTAGCTATGGAGACCCATCAGAGAAAAAAGAGAGTTAGAGGAAAAGAAAGACATGGGGAGGAAGCCCTTGATGTGGTGAATCCATTGGTGGTGCTTGGTGGCTGATTTGGCTGTGTATGGTGGCTCAAAGAGGAGAAAAAGGCTTGAAGACCCATTTGTTTGGAGGAGGAAAGAGAGAGATTGGGTGGCCGATATAGCACACCACCGGTGCAGTAGAGCTCGCCGGTGTGGGAGGGTCATGCCGGAGGTGAAGGTGGGTCACGGCAGCTGGAGGTGGCGCCGGCTGGAAGCTTCAAACTGTGAAGAGGAAATGCATGCATAGTGATGAAGCGGCTGGACGTGCACGAGGGAGAGAGAAGAGAGAGAAAGACAAAAAAGAAAAAGAGAAAAGTGAGGAAGAAAAGAAAGAGGCCTGAGTATTTAATCTCAGTCCTACGCTTCGGGATCCTCAAAAGGATCTAACGATGAGTTTAAACACTGATTTGAAAATGCGTAAGTGTTTTATTTGAAATAAAACACTTAAATAAAACACTGAGAGGAATTAAGATAGAATATTATTTTATAAACTTCAGTTTATAAAATAATATTTCTTCATCATTGTTTAAAATGATAAAGTATTGTTAATTACTAAAAAATGATAAAATCATTTAAATTGAATAAGAGTTTTCAACGTAAAGTTAAACCTCTTAATATTTTAAAACAACTAAAATATTTAATATAAGTAATTATCCACAATTATAATATTTTCAGAGCTCATGGGCTTGGGCTTGTTTGATTATAATTGTGCTACATGAAAAATAAGATTATCTAATAATACTGAAAATATCTTCTATAGATATTTTCATAATATTTAAAATATCCGTAAGCATTAGAATATCTATCTTACTTTAAAATCCGAGAGATAACTTTCAGAACACGCCATTGAGATACAGCACGTAGAATAAGTTTCAACACGTAGATTGAGGCTCATTAGATAGACTGACTCTCGACAGGTAGAACAAGACTCAGCACATGCACCGAAGTTTGACACGTGGATTGAGGCTCATAAAGAGAAAGAAGGAAGGAGTGGATATTACACTTTTCCCTCCCTTGCACTCGTCGGGCTCCCCTTCCCCCTACCCGATCCACTCCAGCCAGCGTGACCCAGCCGGAACGCCACCACCCACCAACGCAGCTCATGCCGGTGACCTCCCCTACACCAGATTCCACTCCCCACAGGCTTCCTCCATCATGGCAGCTAGCCTGAAACCCATGGGTTCCCCTCCCCCTTTAGTCCATTTTCTTCACCCTCTTCTGTGCACTGCCGCACGTCAGTGTTGCCAATACCACCCTCCCCATTCTCTTCACCTCTAGTCGGCGTCCCTCTCCTTCCAATATTAGCCACTCTTGTGCCTCCATTAACTGCCACGAGAGAATCCAAGCCGCGGACCAAAATCCTCCCCATGCCGCCGTCGCTCCACCATTGGCCACCACCTTTTCACCACATCATCACTGACCTCCCAGCTACCTAACCCACCATTCCTCAGCCCCGATTTGCCACCTTTGAAGCCCCTTGAGCTACATCTCTGATTTGGCTTTTTTTGGCTTTCGATCGCCACTTTTGCCACCACCCACGGCCAACCACCACCACCAATAGTTTCACTAGCACCCATAAGTCCTACCCTAGCTTTCCCTAGTCTTCGTTTGTCCCCATTCAAATTTGGATATTTTGAGACCCACGGCTACAATGCATTTTGCCTTGTTACGTTGCTTTGCCACCACCTTTTGAAAATCATTAATCCTCCGAATATTATATTATAGCGCTATAAGTATTTTTCAAACTTCCTTCAAGATTTAAATATTTTTTTGCAATTAATAATACTTTGTGATTGATTTGTTGTGCTGGACTGAGTTTGAGGAGTTTGGGAGTCAGGTGGATTGGAGGATGGAGTTATTTTATATTTAGATGATGTTGGGTTTGTTGGATATTTGTTTCTTGTCAGTTGCATTACATGGTACATGCATGTACATGTGTTGGATATTGAAAATTGCGTTTTTACATGTAAATGGATTTTTGGGTGTGTGTGTATCACGACCCCAAACCAAGATAGGGCATTCTCTCGGTAGAACTCTTCTGGTCACTCCGGAGTGGAATATACTGAGTGACATCCCATAGGCTGTCGCTGGGTGACAACAAGCTCGGATGATATGGTAACGTTATCATGCCGACTCTGTGGCCCCTCGGCTGGTGAGAGTTAGAGAATGCCTACTCATGGTACACGCTGGGTGTGAATCTGGGTATTACTCATTAAGATGTCACATGCGTGGTCGTTACCTGTGGTGTGGCATAGAGAGCTAGAGTGTGCAAATAATTCCTAAGGGAGATCATGGTACATATAAATAAAATTGGATATTGGTTTTGATAATGGATAATGGGCCATTTTCTGGAAAAATTATGGGATTTTATAAGTGGATTTTTGTGGACCATTTTCAGGAAAAATGGTGAATTCTTGTTTTGGGCATTTTCTGGGCAAATGGCAAGGAAATGTTTTAAAGGAAAAGTTTTGGGCCAAATGAGATTTTTGGCATGTGTTGGAAAATGTTTATTTTTGGGAAATGATTATTTTTCGGATCTCATGCATATGGCATCATTTCATGCACATTGTTGTTGGTTGAATGTATTTTTATCTTGTGGGTTGTTTGGATTATTACTTACTTGCGGTACTGTTTCTTGGTGTCGTAGATTTTGATGCAGGTGTGGATGCAGAGCACGAGAATGCGGCTCCACTGGAGAAGTGATCGGGGATCACTTCTTCGTGGGTTGGGATTTATTTCTCGCTTTGGTTATTGTACTTGGTTTATATTATATTTATATTGAATAAATATATAACTTTTAAAGGTATTTTATTTTGGAACTTTGTATTTAACAAATTTTGATACTTAGATGACTGACTGTATTTATTCCGCTGCATTTTTGTTGTACACTTGTTTTTTGCATGTGCACCCACTTGGCACTTAGCGATGGGATGCGTGAACCATGTTGTCATCATCCCTACATCTCGATTTTTACGTGTCCCTACGTGAGAGTTGGGAGGGTCGCAGATGGTATTAGAGCAATTTGACTCTGGGTAAAACCATATGTCCCATAGGTGGAGTACCATAAAATTTTAAGGGCTTGATTTGAAATTATTTTATTTATTTAATTTGAACTGTTTTTATTAAATCGGATTTGATTTTATTTGATTTGAAATTATTTTAGTAAATTTGAACTTATTTTGTTTAATTTGATATGATTTGATTTTGTTTTATTTTACTTTGTTTTGTTTTGTCCGGAGTTAAAAAGTGGGTTAAGGGTTACGCTATGGTAGGAAGATGGTACGACCAAGAATTTCATTGTTAGGTATGAATATTTAGTATAGTAGGCTTGAATTTTTATCGATGTGGTTTGTTGTTATAATATTGAGGCTTGAAGGGATTGATATGGTTTAGGCGATCTTTGTGGAATAGGAACTCAAGTCACAATGAGGGAAATTAGCTTTAAGTCGCTTAAGATGATTGAGGTCTTAGGTTTTGTAGAATTTATGTAATGAGTCTGTGGAGTAGGAGATTGTGAGTTCAATGAACTTCAAGGATAAATTTATGAGAAGTTCATCCAAGGTTAGATGCCCTATATATGTTATGAAATGAGATTGTGAGATTTAAGGCTGTAGGTTCAACAACCAGTTGAGGAATTAATTAAATTAGAAGTTTTAGATTTTTCTAACTTGTATAAGCAATTTAGTAGCAATCAGGGCTTTAGAATTTGCAAGCTTTATAAGGCGATACTTTAGATTTAAGGTCATCGAACTTAAGGATTTTAGAAAGTGATTCTTACTTAGGTTAAAGTTTTAGAATTGTAGATTTGAAGTACTTAATTGTAATAAAATTTGAGTTCTTAGTTATATAGACTTGGTGTGCTAGCTTGATCTATTTTGGAGATTGATTAGTTTGTAATTATTAAAATGGAGTTGTTCGAAGTTGAGTTATCAATATGGAAATTTTTAGGAGAGTATTCTTTGGGGATTGAAGGTTTTGGTCTAGTGTGTGTATTTTTTGAGGATTGACGAATTCGATTTAAGTCGAAAAATGATTGTTTATAGCTCGAGGTTGTAGTGGTAGGTTTAGGATTGGATCCATATCAATTTTAAGGATAATAGATGGTGGAAATGGTAGTGATGGATCACTGGCATGTTTGAAGGATTATTGGTTTTGGCTAAGGATGCATGAGATTTATGCATTAGTGGTGAGTGTGTAAGAATTTTGGAGAGTATTGGTCCTAGTTCCATTATTGGCTTGGAGAGAAGTGGCTTTGATAGGTGCCGAGGTGGATTTAATGTGGTAATGTTATATTCAAGAAATCTTAGCTTTGGGTTTTCGGTGAGTCGATTGGAGTGTTCAATCAAAGTGGATTACTCAGTGGAATGTTGATTGGTATTAAATTGTTGTGATTATCTTCAGGAATTAATTGTGACTTGAGGTCACGTATGAATTTAAAGTTTGAGACTATATTATCCTTTGAAGATTGAGTGTCCAGTCGGAAGAATTATGGATATTATTATTTAACTTGAAGAGAGATTGTTGGGTCGCCATATGCGATGTATAATAAAATCTTGGTTGTGGAAGCTTTGGCATCAATGGTGATTAGCCTTATCAGATATGTGAGGTAATAAGCATTAGGATCCAGGAGTGTAGTGCAATAGTTTTGGTGGACTGAAGATTTGAACAGTATGGCCTGCCTTGATGTTTAATTGTGATATGTGATTGAAGGAATTAGTCGTGCTAATACTTGAGTTTATGAGAGTAGAAGTAGATGAGCGAGTTACCAGGAAGGGTTCATTAATGTTATGGTGAATTCAATAGTGGTTCGTAATGAGTTTAGTCATCTCTAAATTAGGGGGTATTCATAATTGAGGTAATGAGCTTTTAATTATAAGTTGTCGATTAGAAGTTTATAGGCGTTTTTATAAGTTGGTCGGGATGGATTCGAGCTTTATGTTCTTTATTTTAGATTAGACAAGTATATTTTGAGATGATGTTACTTGTTTTCAATTTGGGACGTTGAAATTGATTGATATTGGTTTCTGTCAATGATCATGGGTGTATTACTGCGGAATATTGATTTTAATTAAAGCAACGAGAGCCAATTGAGGAATAAGAGTGATAATTCATGATTTTGAGAGACAATATTTTCTACCAAAATGTGGTAAAGGTTTTCTTGTTAGTAGATGTTGATTGAGCTTATACTTGATGGTGTTAATTTATGAGGATATAGTCTTTATGTATTTTGGTGAATTATTAGAGTGCGCAGGCGGAGCGTGATATTTGGAGATAATTATGTATTTAAATTTTGTGCTGATTTTGAAGAATTAGTGGTGATTCGAAATTTTCAGAAGATGCTTGTCATTGGAGATTAATCATTTAGTTGTGTAAATTTGTTAATGGATGTTTAAATTTGGGAATGGCTATTAGGTTACCAAGATGTAGTATACAATGAAGGTTTTGAGGTTATAGCGTAGGAGTTGATCGAGGTTAGTACAGTTTATCGTATGAAGATATTTATCATTGGGATTCATTGGGTGTTGTACTCAGGTTTTTGTGAAAAATGGAGATTTTGGATTACAAGACCGCCCTAGGAGTACTAGACATGATGTGCCACTGGGAGAGTAATGCAAGTATGATAGAATCGTCTATAGGAGTAGACGTGAGAGAGTAGCATCCATAATTGTTTGGGTGTTAATGATTGTATGTTTCTCCCAAATGTGCTCTGAGTTGTATCTTGTATCCTACTTTGGCGCTAATGTTTGAGCTCATAAATTTCGAGGACGAAATTTATTTTTAAGGGGGGAAGGAATTGATACCCCGTATTTTAGTGTATTTATATTGAATGATTATTTTAATTGATTTAAAATATTAATTCTTTTGTTCTAAATTATTGGATTTCTCGTTGGATTTATTTTATGATTCTTAAGTTGTGAAAGTTATTTTGATGTGCTTTCTTAATATTAACTATTGTTTTACATTTAAAATACTCTTTATTTTAAATTAGTTTATTGTTGGATTTTATTATTTTATTTTATTAAGTCACTGTGTTTAAATTATTTTATTTAACTCTTTTTAAAATTTATTTTCGTTAGATCAATTTGAGACCCTAAGTTGAAAAAGTTGGATCTCATTTCCTTTTACCTTCATTTTTATTTTTCCATTTTCTTCTCTTTTTCTTTCTTTTTCCCTCTCCCTTTTCCCTCCCATGCACCCGTCGGGCTCCCCCTCCCCTTACTCGATCCACTCTAGCTGTCGTGACCCAGCCGGAATGCCACCACCCATCGGTGCAGTTCACGCCGGCGACCTCCCCTGCACCAATCTCCACCCCCCATAGCCTTCCTCCGTAGTGGTAGACAACCCAAAACCCACGGGTTCCCCTCCCCCTTTTGTCCATTTTCGACGTGGCCAACACCACCCTCCCCATTCTCTTCACCTACGGCCGGCGTCCCTCCCCTTCCAATATCAGCCCCTCTCGTGCCGCCATTAACCACCACGAGAGAATTCAAGCCGCGGCCCAAAATCCTACCCATGCCGCCATCGTTCCACCATTGGCCACCACCTCTTCACCACATCATCATCAACCTCCCAGCTACCTAACCCACCCTTCCTCAGCTCCGATCTACCACCTTTAAAGCCCCTTGAGCTACATCTTTGATTTAGCCTTTTTGGCTTTCAACTGCCACCTTCGTCACCACCCACGGCCAACCACCACCACCAATAGTTTCACCAACTCCCCTAAGTCCTACCCTAGCCTTCTCTAGTCTTCGTTTGTCCCCTTTCAAATTTGGATATTTTGAGACCGATGGCTACAGTGCATTTTGCACTGTTACGTTGCTTTGCAGCCATCTTTTGCAGCTCATTGATCCTCGAAATATTATATTATAGCGCTGTAAATATTTTTCAAACTTCTTTCAAGATTTAAATATATTTTTACAATTAACAATATTTTGTGATTGGTTTGTTGTGCGGGACTGAGTCCAAAGAGTTTAGGGGTCGGGTGGATTGGAGGATGGAGTTATTTTATGTTTGGATGATGTTGGGTTTGTTGGATATTTGTGTCTTGTCATTTGCATTGCATGGTGTATGCATGTACATGTGTGGGATATTGAAAACTAGGTTTTCACGTGTAAATGGATTTTTGGGTGCGTGTGTATCACGAACCCAAGCTGAGATGGGGCATTATGTCGATGAAGCTCCTTCGGTCACTTGGAAGCGAAATATACTGAGTGATGGCTCATGGGTTGTCATTGGGCGATAGCATGCTCGGACGATATGCTAATGCTAACAAGCTGACTCTGTGGCCCTTCAGCTGGCGGGGGCTAAAGGATGCTTGGTCATAGTACTCGCTGGGTGCGGAACTAGGTATCACTCATTAAGATGTCACATGCATGGTTCTTACCTGCGGTGTGGCATAAAGAGCCAGAGTGTTCAGATGATCCCTATGGGAGGTCACGGTGCATACAAATAAAATTGAGTATTGATTTTGATAATGGATAATGGGTCATTTTTTAGGAAAATGACGAGTTTTGGTTAAAGGATATTTGTGGGCCATTTTCTAAGAAAATGGTGGGATTTTATAAGTGGATTTTCGTGGACCATTTTCAGGGAAAATGGTAGATTCTTGTTTTGGGCCATTTTCTCAGGAAATATTTTAAAGGAAAAGTTTTGGGCCAAATGAGATTTTTGGCATGCGTTGAAAAATGTTTATTTTTGGGAAATGATTATTTTCGGATCTCATGCATATGGCATCATTTCATGCACATTGTTGTTGCTTGAATGTATTTTTATCTTGTAGGTTGCTTGGATTATTACTTACATACAGTGCCATTTCTTGGTGTTGTAGATTTTGATACAGGTGTGGATGCAGAGCCTAAAGATGTGGCTCCGCCGGAGGAGTGATCGAGGATCACTTCCTTGTGGTTTGAAATTTATTTCCGGCTTTGGTTATTGTACTTGGTTTGTATTATATTTATATTGTATAACTTTTAAAGGAATTTTATTTTGGAACTTTGTATTTAACAAATTCTGGTACTCTGATGACTGACTTTTTTTATTCCGCTGCATTTTTATTCTACACTTTTTTTTTGCATGTGCACACACTTGGAACTTAGAGATGGGATGCGTGACTTGTGTTGTCATCATCTTGACGTCTTGATTTCCACGTGTCTGTACGTGGGAGTTTGGGGCGTCACAACAAGTATTAAATTTTTCATCGTCTAAGGTATGACAATAATGGTATTAAAATGCGTAATGAAGATTATTTGGATTTTGACCTCATAGTTTACGCACCCGAAAAAGCGGCAGCCTTCATTATCCTTAATATGAGTAGTTCATCGACATGCTTTAATACCATAATAACATACTAGGTATTCATACTGACGATAGTTTGCTAACCGTGAAATATTGGTAGTGCTACTACTTGACCCAGGCATTGGATAGTGTTATCTTTGGGTATGCTTCAAGTTTGTAGACAAACAGTGAGCATTTCCAACCATGACAATTGAGCATGTCAACAACCAAGATCATACCAAACAACTCAAATGGAGAGCGTGGTTTCTCCATCACCGACACAGGAACCGAATGGTAATATCTAGGAAATTTGGCTACACTCGAATGGCTGCAACAACCGGTTGCCACTACTTATTGGTTTTCCAAGTTATCTAGCCATTGACAACATGACCATAAATTTCTTGTGTCCCCACCAGGCTTTGTCATTATTACAGTCGAGGGGCTTTAATTTACATATTACTTCTCTATCATAACATAACAAAAAGCAATGAAACAGAACTGACCAATTCATACAAAAAAAAACAAACAGCATGCAAATCACAATTAATCTAGATAAGAGCATTCCCATCCAGTGCCCTATATCGAATGTATAAATAAATGGGGCTCCTAATGGTTTGTCTATTGACAGCATGCGTAAGCAAGGAGCCCAACATCAAATAGCTACAAAACCTCACCTGAACCCCGATTGCCTTTTGTGGGAAAGTACCATAAATTGCAATCTGGCCATTCAGGTGAAGATTACCCCGCCAGATCGATGGGGCTCCATTAACACTTGTGAATTAACCCCCACTATAACACCATCATTATAGCCTAACGACCTCCCTTACCTCAAGAGATACCAATCACTGCAAAGGGCCTAATAACACAGAAAAAATTAGAATGGAAAGAGCAATGAAAGTATACAAAGCAATCAAACTGCACATAAGCAATGACATAATACATAACATTGAAACACACATGGTAGTGAAACTGTACATTGCAATGGGTCTGCACAGACCAACCCAACGCATTGAAACAGATCAAAGTATCACAATACATACCATTGAAATAACACATAAGCAATGACACAACACATAGCATTGAAATTGAACAAAGCATTGAAACAGCACATTGCAATGGATCTACACAGACCAACCCAAGGCATTGAAACTAAACATAGCAATGGATCTGCATAGACCAACCCAAAGCATTGACACTGGAAACAAAACATTGAAACATAACACAACATTGAAACAGACCATAGCAATGGGTCTGCACAGACCAACCTAAAGCATTGAGACAACACATAGCATTGAAACACACACGAAGCATGCAAACATAACATAGCAATGGGTCTGCACTAACCAACCTGTGGGTGTACAAACCAATCTTGGCATCAATTGAAACATCACATAGCAATCAAACCAAACAGAACACGAAGAATCTCAGTGGACGTAGCAATAATGCCCATTTCCAACAAGAAAAATGAACAAATCGAAATCACAAGTGAAACTCGAGAAATTTAAGGGGTTCTTTTTTTTTTCAAAATCCTAGATCTCGAAATCCGGCCATGGAGGAACCTTATAAGGGGTCAAATGGGGTAGAGAACCTTGAATGCAAAAAGCCATGGAGGATCCCAAATGGGGGAGAGTTCTCCATGGAGGAAGCTTAATAGTTGTGATACACAATGAACATGAGGAACCTAGAAAACGAAGGAAATTGAATGCAAGGGAAGGAATTGGACTTAAAATGACGAGAGGATGGAGATGAGGTAGTCAATGGTGGTTGTGATGCAAGGGAGGGGCCAAAACGACAAAGGCAACCAACAGTCGAAGGAGCTCACTACGAGAAAATAGGTTTATTACAGTGGTTTTTATTATGTTGCAAAAGAAATCGTTCCAAATAAAAGAAATCGCCCAACAAGTCTTTAATTGCAACAATTTCCTTTTTGTCATTGTGTTTTAATGGCGACTGCATAAATTCGATTTTGCAACGATTTTGAAACATGCGACGATGATTCTAACGTCGCAACAAAGTTTGGGGCGCGAAAACATAGAAAAAGATTTAATTTTTCCCCTTTCTCCTAATTCTTTATTCAGTATCCCACTCCCACACCCATGCCAATTTTTCCTTCTTCTCCATTTTCGCCTACCTGCAAAGATAACCACCCCAGTTTGCTAATCCAGATCTATTCGAGCAATTGATCCTCCTAATTCCGTGGAAGCTAGGCCCGTCGATTCCTCTGCATACAAAAGCCTAAGTCTGTGCCTCCATTTTGGGTTTCCAAGTGATTGTTTTGGGCATCTGAGATATCAGCGGGAACAATCATCAATCGATTAGCTTGTGAATCTGTTTCATGCACCACAAGTATGTCTCCCCCTTCATCCTCACTCATTGCTTTCTAAAAATTATGTTTGATCTTGTAGAATAATATTTTGCCACCGTCACTTTGAAAGCATGTCCTTTGTGGATTTTGTATTGGGTATACGTTCTGTTTCAGGTACTTTCTATCTATTCTGTATTCACTGTCATCTTCGAATCTTCATTGACATTTGCCTGTAGGGTGTTTTCGGGTACTCTTTCTCTCTCTAGGGTGTGGGTTCTTTATGGATTCTGTATTGGGTATGCGTTCTGTTTTTGCTAGTTAAGTGATTGCAACCTTAAGTTGATGGTTTGGGATGGGCTTGAAGTTGGATTTTTTGGTCGTTGCTATTGGTTTATTTTGCAATTCTTCTTTGAATTGGAGTGCCAAGTGCTAGTTTTTGTGACTCCTTTTTGAAAGCACTGCACTGGAAGCCTGATTTTATTTTATTTTATTTTATTTTTTTTAAATAGGGGTTGCTTTAGGTACATGTTTTGCTTCTCTATTTTTGAAAAAAGTCAGAGTGTGCTTGCATTTTGTTATTAGAGGGGAGTATATTGCTTTAGAATCAGCTTAAAGTAAATAAGTTTTCCTTAAGAGTAAGCCAATGCTTGTTGAAGTTGTTGGTGATGTGGCTCCTTTGGCAGTATACTTTGATTACTAGTGTTAAAATTGAGGAAAATAAAATAAATACAATAATTTTTGAGTTGTAGACTACAGTGTTACGAAGAATTCGATCCATCACAGAAACGATGTTTAGTTAGGCTCAGATTCGTACTTATAAAAAAAAAAAAAAAAGTTAGGCTCAGATTGTTGACTTATTTTTTCATTTTTGACTAAATTTACCTTTATGAACTCTTAGAAATCTTTAGCAGCCAAAGTTATAATTTATTGCCTTTTCAATTAGGTGTTCAGCTGGAAGTTGATATCTGGTGTTTTGTTGGAATCAATTTTACAATTATTTTAGTCAGGGATTAAAAATTTTTTCATTGATAGATGATGAAGTTTGATTGAATTGTGGTACATTCTTGTTAAGGAAAAGAGAATGGCTTCAGTAGGGCCAGAACAATCATGCAAGTGACGTGATTCATCTGTGACTAGAGAAGACGATCAACTTATTATTACTCCTTTGGGTGCTGGTAATGAAGTGGGTCGGTCTTGTGTGTACATGTCCTACAAAGGAAAAACTTTACTGGTATGAACATTAAAAATGTAGTACTCTTCATTTTTAGTTAGAAAACGATTTACTCTTAGTTTATAGAAAGTTATTTTTAGAGTTTTTTTTCTTCCGTGTGTTGTCTTATTTTATATCCTTTTTGTCACTTCTCATGGATGGTAGTTTGATTGTGGAATTCATCTTGCTTATTCGGGCGTGGCTGCTTTGCCATACTTCGATGAGATAGATCCTTCAACAATTGATGTCCTTCTCATCACTCAGTATGTTTATCTATTCTTTTTTTTTTCCTTTTAAATTTCACTTTATGCTTTAATGAAGTACTCTTTTATATTGGTACTTTATAATTGTGCTCCTTTCTTTCCCCTACTTTAGGGAGTCAAGGAATCGCAAGACCAAAATTTCTCCCCAAGAGTTCCTCCATTATATTTTAACTGGTATTCTCTTCTGCAATTTTCCTTCATTGACTTATCACTAGGAAGAGTTGTATTTTACTTACAAAAAAAAAAGGAACAGTTGTATTTTTCTTCCAACAATGTCGATGTAATGTATAGTTTCTTGTCTTTGTTTAACCTAAAGTGATGCTTCTGCTTCCAGCTTTCATTTAGATCATACTGCATCCCTACCATATTTGTACGAGAAAGGAATCTTCCTTACTTCGTGAATTATCCAACAGATTGTCCCTATACAACTTTTAATCAATGCAATAACATTCATATCTTTCTATAATAATAAGTGTCTGTAATATTGCTATAATAATGAACAATAAAATCACATCTGTTTCCGTGTGTTTCATATCTTCACCTTTTCCTTCAATTTTTGTATATACCATCCGTACAAAAGTCTTTAAATTGTGTCAGTAATTTATTTTTGTATCATTTCCGCCAATTACATTGGTACTCAAGCCTGCTGTTGTGTCTGTTAAATATTTTAACATGAATATTAATAAACGGATCTTCGATTTCATATGATCTACAATGATAAACAGTAATAAATAAATGCGTACCTTTCTCCATCAGTTTGATGAAGAATTAGATCTAGCTATGAGAGAAGAATCACCCTAGCAACTTTGCCTCACAAGTGTCTCACGATGGCAAAAGGCACTCTAATGTTGTAGGTGAGAACCCTTTAATCCCTCAGTACTATTTATAGATTTCTGACCATCAAGAAATCTAAGAGTTTGTATCTGACTATAATTAGAGATAGAGTTTCAATCTTATCTCTTAGGATTTTTCTTATCCCGTTATCACTCATCTTTAATCTAATAGACTTGAGCTATTTCAAATTCTATTAAGATGGGTGTGTGGGACATAAAGTTTAAATAAAACTCTTACATTCTCCCACTTGGCCCATACGCCCATAAAATAATATTTTTCGTTCATGGGTTTATTACAGAAAATTAACCATATTGCGCAAATTCATTTCCTGAAACTTTCATAGCTCAAAGTACGTTACATGAGTTCTGTAATATCAATGTTAAATCAACTACTGATGCGAGTCATGGCGGTCCTTTGTTATATAAACAACAAATTCCCTTCCATGTACCACAACACCAACAACCAATTTTACATGATCTTTAATTGGGATAATTAAGGCTAATATCGTAATGCCTTGGGTTCCAATTCATGTCTGTTGCAGACATTATCTTGTCATCATTCTTCCAAACTATTCAATGTACAAAGAAATGGAAAGATAAGAAAACAGAAACAAAATAACCATAATAGATATCGTTAAGTGTCCAAAATAAAATAAAACATTTACGAGCTCAATAACATGTTTACATCATAAGACCCATTCTGTCAACATGCTCTTTAAACTGCTTCGCTACTAGACCCTTTGTTAATGGATCTGCAATCATAAGTGTAGTACTAATATGTTCTATGGACACTGTCTGTTTCTGTACTTCCTCCTTGACACTTAGGTATTTGAGCTCCATGTGTTTAGCACCTTTAGAATACCTATCATTTTTGGAGAAAAAAACTGCAGAGGAATTATCACAATAAATTCTCAGCGGCCTTTCTATAGAGTCAACAACTCCAAGCCCTAAGATAAAGTTCCTCAGCCATAAACCATGCACTGTGGCCTGAAAGCATGCCACAAACTCAGCCTCCATTGTTGATGAAACCGTGATAGTTTGCTTCATACTTTTCCATGAGATCGCTCCACCGGCTAGTAGGAAAACATATCCAGAAGTAGATTTCCTATTATCAGAACAACCAGCAAAATCAGAGTCTGAGTATCCAGTTACCTCTAAGTTGTCAGTTCTCCTAAAGGTAAGCTGGTAATCCTTAGTTCCTTGCAGATATCGTAATACCCTCTTTGCTGCTTTGCAATGAGACATCCCTGGGTTACTCTGGTAATGCCCAAGCATGCCAACTGCAAAACTAATGTCTAGCCTCGTGCAAATCTATGCATATATCAAGCTCCCCACAACTGAAGCATAGGGGATTTTTGCCATCTCTTTACGCTCCCACTCAGTTTTAGGACATTGTGATAGGCTAAACTTATCACCTTTTGATATCGGAGTATCAAGTGATGAGCAACTTTTCATGCCAAATCTCTGAAGAACTCTTTCTATGTAATTTTTCTGATACAATCCCAACAGTCCTTGTTTTCGATCCCGGAGGATTTCAATTCCGATCACAAAGGACGCCTCACCCATATCTTTCATTTCAAAGTTCTTAGATAGAAAACCCTTGGTTTCATAAAGTAGGCCAAGATCACTACTAGCCAACAAGATATCATCAACATACAGGATCAAAAAGATAAACTTGCTCCCATTGACCTTTAGGTATATACATCGATCAACGATATTTTCTTTAAATTCAAAGGCAGTAATGGTATCATTGAACTTTAAGTACCATTGTCGGGAAGCTTGCTTAAGCCCGTATATTGATTTCTTAAGCCTACATACTAGGTGATCTTTGCCCTTTTCTGAGTAGCCCTCTGGCTGCTCCATGTAGACCACTTCATCCAAACTTCCATTTAGAAAAGCTTTTTTCACATCCATCTGGTGTAACTCTAAATTAAAATGAGCCACCAATGCCATAATGATTCTGAATGAGTCCTTTTTAGACACTGGAGAAAAGGTCTCTTTGTAATCAATGCCTTCTTTCTGAGTGAAACCCTTAGCAACAAGTCTGGCCTTATGTCGTTCGACGTTGCCTTTAGAGTCGCGTTTGGTCTTAAAGACCCATTTACACCCGACTCTTTTACATCCTTTAGGCAACTCAACGAGATCCCAAACTTGATTTTGATCCATGGATTTCAACTCTTCTTTCATGGCATCGATCCATTTACTAGAATCACATCTCTATATAGCTTGTGAAAATGTTAGTGGATCTTCACTTGTCCCAATGTCAAATTCAGATTCTTGGAGATATACCACATAGTCTGCTGAAATAGCAGGTCTCCGATCTCTCTGAGATCTGCGTAAGACTATCTGTTCTGGTAACTCCGAACTTGGTTCATTAGTGATATTATCATTTTGAGATGGGTGATCATTTTCTTGTTCTAATGTATCACTGTGATGATCAATTAGAGGAACTATTATCTTTTCTGGGGATGTAGGTATGGGGACATCTACTCGTACTTCCTCAATGATCACATCTCTAGGTTCTATTTTCCCACTGATTTCGCCAAGTTCAATGAATTTGGCATTTCCTGTTTCCACTATTCTTGAACTGTGATTAGGACAGTAAAACCTATACCCTTTGGATCTCTCTGGGTAGCCAATAAAGTACCCACTTACTGTTCTAGGATCCAATTTCTTTTCATGTGGATTGTAAAGTCTCGCTTCTACTGGGCAACCCCAAACATGCATGTGTCTTAAACTTGGTGTCCTACCAGTTCATAGCTCGAAAGAAGTTTTTGGAACTGACTTACTAGGAACCCGATTTAAGATATAAGTTGCCGTCTTAATGGCTTCACCCCACAATAATTTGGGTAAGGTAGAATTGCTTACCATACTTTTGACCATATCCAATAAAGTCCGATTATGCCTTTCAGCAACACCATTCTGCTGTGACGTTCCTGGCATCATTTACTGTGCAACAATGCCACGCTGTTCAAGAAGTTTGGCGAATGGGCCAGGGTTATGACCCGATTCATCATACTTTTCATAGTATTCTCCACCTCGATCTGACCTGATGATTTTCACCTTTCTATCTAACTGCCTTTCCACCTCCATGAGAAATACCTCAAGTACTGAAACGGCTTGAGATTTCTCATGTAGCAGATAGATATATCCATACCGTGAAAAATCATCTATAAAGGTGATAAAATACTTTTCTCCACCAAAACATTCAGTGGAGAATGGTCCACATATATCTGTGTGAATTATTTCAAGAAGCTCTTTACTTCTTGTGGCACCTTTCTTAGTATGTTTGGTTTGCTTTCCTTTAATGCAATCCACACATACTTCAAGATTAGTAAAATCTAAATGCGGAAGTATCCATTCTTTTACTAATATTTCTAACCTTTCTTTGGAGATGTGCCCCAATCTCTTATGCCACAAGTCATAAGAATGTTCATTCATCATGTTTCTTTTAGTTGCAATACATATTTCATGGTTATGGGTATAGGTATTATGAATAAATGTATTATCGAGACAAAGTCGATAAAGACCATCGGAAAGAAACCCAGAACCAATAGATAAAGAGTTTCTGAATAAATTGAAACTACCATTGTGAAATGAAAAGGAATAACCATCAGAGTCCAGTCTAGAAAGGGAAATTAAATTACGCCTCACAGAAGGCACAAAAACTGTGTTATGAAGGTTTAAACAATGACCAGTACTCAAAACTAAACGAAAAGTCCCTATGGCCAAAACTTCAGCCTTATTCTCATTTCCCATAAAAATGAATCGCTCACTGGGGCTTGGTGTTTGGCTTGTAAGGTATCTCTGCATGGTTATAGAAACATGAACATTAGCACTTGAATCTAACCATCAAGAATTAGTAGGAACATTTACAAGGTTTGATTCAAAACATACAAGGGCAAGAGGCTTACCCTTCTTTTCAAACCAAGCCTTAAGTTTCTGACACTCAGATTTCATGTGTCCATTTTTCCCACACCAGTAGCATTTGGTACTACTATGTTGAACCTGATTAGCATTTCCAGGCTCCTTTCCTCTTGGTGGTCCAATTCGTTTCTTTTTACTATAATGGTGCTTTTTCTTTCCAGCTTCTTTAGTCACAAAATTAGCAGAGTAATGCCCTTGTTGTTTCCGTCTTACTTCCTCCTGAACTACCATACTTGCCAGCTCATTCACATTCCATTTATCCTTAATAGAATTATAATGCATCTGGAATGGACCATACTGAGATGGCAATGAGTTCAGAACAAACTGAACAATAAAGGACTCTTCTACTTTCATTCCCAGGGTTTGTAATCTGGCGGCAATATTTGTCATTTCAAGGATATGCTCTTGCATTCCTTTGGCTCCATCATATTTCATAGTGGTAAGTCTAGCCATCAGTGTTCCTGCTAAAGACTTATCTTGTAATACCCTAGTCTTACTATGTGAGTTTTTACGTCATTTTATTTTATTCCTTAAGTTAAATATGTTCATGTAAAGATTTTTTTTATTATTTTATTTAGATGGGTGTGTTTTTACTTTTATGTGGGTTGTTAAAATAAATTAAGTACATGATTTTAAGGCCTTGTAGTATTTTCTCCTTAAATCCTAAAATTTTATGATTTATGAAAGAGCACAAATGATTCCCACCATTGGATTGGTAATTGGAATAGTTATCTTCCTAAATCTAATCCTAACCCTCCATTTCCTTAAGCTTTTAATGACCAAAATTTAACTAAGCCTTCTTCTCTTATGAACCATTGGTCTACACATAATAGATGAAGGATTTTCTCTTCAAACCCATCGGTCTGCACCTAATAGATGAATGATTTTCTTTTCAAACCCATCGGTCTACACCTAATAGATGAAGGATTTTATCTTCAAACCCATCAGTCTACACCTAATAGATGAAGGATTTTCCTCTTCAAACCCATCGGTCTACACCTAACAAATGAAGAACAAGTCTTCTTCATCTCTCTTTCCATGCTAGCCAACGCCACTTCCCTCTTTTCTTCTCCTCTTCAAGAAATCAAACTCCTCTCATTTTCTTCAAGCTTTGGACCTTCACTTCACCTCTTGAAAGAATCTAGGAGCTTAAGGTAAATTGTTTAATGTGATTTAATGTGATTTTGGAAGCTAACTAAATTGTTTAGTTTATGTTTTGATGTTATGTTATATATATATACAAATATGCTCTATTTTAAGGGATTAAGTATTTATATGGGGATGTTTTGATGTTATGTTTTGTATATCTACATATATGCTCTGTTTTAAGGGATTAATTATATATATAAGGCTGTTTTAATGTTCTATTTTGTGTATATATATAATTATGTTCTGTTTTAAGTGATTAAATGCATATATGGAGTTGTTTTGATGTTATGTTAACTAAATTAACTATTTTCTTATGTTACTCTTGTAAGGATTTGTCGAGAGGGTAGTTAATTGAGGTAACATTAAGGGTAGAAAACGATGTTAGATTTTTAATATTTTAGCCATCGTTAAAAGGGGATCTAAAGGATGTTGGATGAGTTTTAACACACTTGTTATTTATTGGATTAGGATTTTCTGAAGTTAAAGGGATTGCAGCAGATCGAGGTAAGTAGCTATGACCATGCGCCCACGTCAAGTTCTCTTGTGGAAGAATATTTCTCTATCTCTTTCCAAACGTTCCTCTAATTAAAGAATAAATGAGTTTATATTATGTACAAGCCTTTCTTGATAGCCCTTATTAAGTATCCTATTGATTATAATTGATTGTATGTATATATGGTAATGCATGCATGTAGTCCCTAAGTCATGAAATTTTTTATACATGCTTCTTGAAATAACTAATATTTTATTTATATGTAAGCAAAATGCTATTTTCCAAAATAAAAGCATATTCATCGGACTAAGGAAGATATTGAAAATGTTGATTTCAAAGAAAGAAAAGGAATGAATTAATATATGAAAATATGTAATGGCCACATGAAAGGAAATGATATCAAAGAAATGGGCAGATTGCAATGCCGGGTAAGTAGTATTGGTAGTGCACCCAGTGCTGCTCCCTGACAGAAAGGGGTTCCTAACCTGTGGCCACGAGTGGAATCCAGGTCCAATAGGACTGCTAACCCCAACACACGGGGTGTAATAGTGTGTTGGCCACAAGAAAGTGAAAGATTAAATGAAGTGTATGCATGAAGATATGATATATATAAGTATGTATGAAAATAAGAAATAAAGATTTTGCATGAAAGTATGAAGTGAGTATATGCATGATAGTAAGAAGTAAGTGTATGCATGATGTTATAAAGAAAGTATATGTATGGAAGTATTGTCAGAATTAGTATTGGTTTATGGATGCATGTTTTTCAAAAGAAAGTACTATATGCTTATTAAGTTAATAGCATGGTGTACTGCTTACTAAGTATTAGACTCACTTTGTGTTTATGTTTTAAACGTCCAGGTACAGATGAATCTACTGAGGAGCTGAGTATTTCTGAGGAGAGAGGGGCCGATATTTAGTAGTCCCTTGGTAGTTTGGTTTCCTTTTATGAAAATATATGTTTCTTATGTTTTAATACTGGACCCCACACGGGGATGTTTTATTGAGTTAACTTCTAGACAAGATACCTTCGGGTATAAAGTATATAGTTGAGTTAACTTCTAGACAAGATACCTTCGGGTATAAAGTATATAGTGGGGTAATGGAAACCCCTCCTGCTTTAAGTTAGTTTCCTTTTGTAAAGACTGAAGGGTCTGAGTCCCTTTTTGTTTAAAGTAGTTATGTTAAATAAATGGATGATGGACTCTGAGAGTCCTTTGTAAAGGAATGTAAAGGTATGTCTATTAGATGTTTCTTTCAGTTAGAAATTAGAATTTATGCGTGATGCGTTCGAATCATCTCGCATTATCTTTTAAAAAAAATTAATAAATTAATAATAATACTAATAACAATATGAGAATTCATATATAAATAAATTTACTGTTATAATAGGAAAAAAAATAGGTACGGGATCACGGTCTCCCTCTTGATAGGGTGGGGTTGTGACATATCTGCAGACTTAAATCTCTCCTCAGTATTTTTCAAAAAACTTTGGGCATCCTCAACAAGAGGGAGTGAATTTTTAATATTTTCAGATATGGTCATTTTCATGAACATTAGACTCAGCTTGTTTGATATCTCCCACTGTTTAAATAACTCTTTCTCATCCCTGTTACTCTCTTCAGTGAGGGGTGGTGGTTTTGTACTTGTAAGGGATGAGTCAAGGTCAAGGACCCCTAGGGTGAATCTGACTCGCTCAACCCACTCAAAAAAATTAGAGCCATTCAAAACAGGAACTGATGAAGTTTGTGAATGTAATGATGTCGGTACATTTACTGCAAGAAAATATTCGTCACATAATGCTTTGAGTTAGACACTTATAAACAATAATCAGAATTTAAATAATTATGGATGAACTAGTAGTGTCATCAAAACCCTCCTTTAGGAGTAGATCTTAATACTCAAATTGTTCTCACCAATATTAAATTTTGTGGATGAACTAAGTGTATCATCAGAATTCTCCTTTGGGAGTAAACTCTGACATACAAATTGTTCCCTCCAACTTTTCTTTTGATGGATGAACTAGTAGTGTCATCAAAACCCTCCTTTGGGAGTAGATCTTGATACACAAAGTGTTCACTCCAACCTTAATTTTGATAGATGAACTAATAGTATCATCAAGATTCTCCTTTGGGAGTAGATCTTGACACACAAAATTGTTCACTCTATCATATCCACCTTACTATGGAATTTAATGATTGTTCACCAAAAATTGAAGAAAATCTTGTACCTTAGGCAACCAAGTTTTTCTTTAATTTTAATGAAAATCACTTATCCATATTGGATACATAATTATATATAGCATGATAATAAGAGCCAATTCATACATGTATTTTATGTATGTAATAATAATATGCACATGACATTTAATAAAATTTAATACATGTACTTAACAATAGTAACATGCATATAAATTTATCAATAATAAAATTTTCATACATGTAAATAACAATAAAAACATGTGTATATAAATAAATAAATAAAATTCGGAATTTTTTATTTATTTAAATAATATTAAAATAATAATATTTTAATCTGACCGGTCCATGTCTGAACCGGACCGGTTCAACAAACTGGACCGCAACCAAGTCATCTGGATGTGTTGACTCGGCCGGAGCTACTGTACAGGCCCAATTGCTCTCCATTTTTTTTTTGTTCTTTTATTGGGCTGGGCCACATCATTGGCCCATAGGCTCGTTTGCTTCTTTTCTCTCGGACTAGGCCTAGCCCAGTCGACTCACAGATAGCATAAATTAGTTTATTGAATGTACTGGGCCGAAGCCCACAGCCCAGCCCAAAACCCAATCACTTATGCTTTTCACAATAAAACCCTACAGATTTCTTTTCTTCTTCCTCATATACACACAGTGCCGCTCCATTCAAGTTCAGTACAGTGCTACAGCGCAGCACCTTCCCTGCGTTTTGAATCAACAGTGGTCCTCGGCGGTGACTAGAAGATGGCATGGAATCTCCAGCCTCCTCCCACCGCCGAGGTCTACCTCCTCTCCATCTCTCTCTCCTTTTTTTTTTTTCGGGAAACCGAACGCTGCATCCATTTATTTTTATTTTATAGACACCCTCAATATTCTTTCTCCATCACAACACAGTGTAAAACCATACAATACAGTTGAGGAAATACGAATTAACACTCTAACAAAAGCATATTCAAAATACAACAAGGGAGAAGAAATCGATATATTCAAAACTGAAATACATTAAACAATGTCAGTGTATCAATAAGGGGTTCTTTTATTAAAACACAGCGTTGATGTTTCAAAACATCATCGTAATTTTACGTGTCAAAAGTTAATATTTTTAATCTTTCTTAATAATACAATACACAAAAGCATATGAATTTCCTATATATTTTTTTTGAGATCATAAAAATCTATAACCTAAAACTCTGATACCACATGTTAAATATTTTAACATGAACATTAATAAATGGATCTTCGATTTCATATGATCTATAATGATAAACAGTAATAAATAAATGCGTAGCTTTCTCCATCAATGTGATGAAGAATTAGATCTGGCTATGAGAGAAGGATCACTCTAGCAATTTTGCCTCACAAGTGTCTCACGATGGCAAAAGGCACTCTAATGTTGTAGGTGAGAACCTTTTAATCCCTCAGTGCTATTTATAGATTTCTGACCATCAAGAAATCTAAGAGTTTGTATCTGACTATAATTAGAGATAGAGTTTCAATCTTATCTCTTAGGATTTTTCTTATCCCGTTATCACTCATCTTTAATCTGATAGACTTGAGCTATTTCAAATTCTATTAAGATGGGTGTGTGGGACATAGAGTTTAAATAAAACTCTTACAGTGTCCCCTCTATTATTTATCAGTGCATGCGTATAGACCCTCTGTCATTTATCAGTGCATGCGTGTAGAAGTTGCTCTTTCCTTCAGTTGGCTAGTGCATGCGTATAGGTAATACTAGTTTGTCAGGTATGAGTATGGAAAATTGTGACGTTTATGTCTTTAACGTATAGGAGAAGAAAAAATGGTAGCAACTTCTCTCGTCGGAAACAACCACCATTCAAGGTACCAACTTCTCTCCGCCATGCCACTAGCCCGTCCACAGTGTCTCCATTGTTTTCCTTGGGGTGAGCTTCTGCAAGTTTCAGCTGCCTAGCTTGCTCTTCATGGTCTCGTGTGGGTATGCTCTTTGCGGTGTCTACGCGGAAGCGAGGAAGGTTTTGGCCATCAATCAGAGGTAATTCGTTCTTAAACCTGAGCTCTGTTTGGTTGAATATAGATATCTTAAAAGAACCGGGAATTTTATTATTTTTTGATCGTTTGGTTCCAGAGATAATAAAATAAAATTTCTGCATAACCTCCTCAAATACAACTTTTTCATCTTCCCGAAAACTACTGCAACAAAAGCATAAGATTCATAGTTTTTAATTCTTCCTTTCCCTACTGTTATATCGTTAGCTTATTTTTTAGCATTGGGGTTTGGTTTCTATACACAGAGATTTTATGTAATTGGGAGTGATCGCAATAAGAGGTTCTTTCAGGTGTTGAAGATTGACCGTAGTGAGCTGTCTGATCTCAACATCAGTGAAGACCCAGTGGTGTATTCGCCCAAGGAAATCAAGAACTTGCTTCAGCGCATTGATGTTTTTGGTATTGTGGGTAAATATCAAAATACTAAAGCTTTGGGCTCATTTAATTGGGTGTTTCAATCCTTTGTGTTTTTACTAAAATAGAAAAATATACATGCTTTTGGTGCTTTTAGGTTGCATTACTTTTCTAAAATCTGGAGGAATACCAACCAATTGGAATTATTTCGCTAAAGTTCAGCAAATTGTCTCTCGGTAATTTGGCACCCAAAATTGAAGGTATGAACCGTTAATTAGCTTTTAGATCAGGCCGCAAATTGCTTGCCCCTCATTCAGTTTAATAAAAATTAAATCTTCATTAACTAATCAACCTTTAAGATGGGTATTTCTCATCTCACAAATTCAATGTAGAAAACCCACTTTCATGTTTGTTTTTGCTCCCACCACCTATCTTGTTGCCCATTTCTTTTCTTCCATGTGTTTTCCATTTGCTTAAAACGTTTTTACTCAGATTGTCCAACTCAGCCAAAGGTGGCTTTAAAGTAAGGGGAATTATGAAGTATGATAAATTATTTGCTAGGCGAGGCCATAGCAAGTAAGATAAAAAAGTTTGCATGAAGAGCGAGTGCTTTTCTGATTAAATGGGCCAATTTTAACAAGAAAAATCTATTCATTAGATCAAAGACCATGATTTCCCAAGAATGCATTATCTTTTATTGTACATTTTAATCTTTTGTAGGAAATTATGCCTCAAGGATCTTTAGTCCTTGAAATATATTGTTTTTAAGATACGCTTAATTACTGTTTTTAGGGTCATCATGATATGCATTGCTTTTTATTTCTTGTATATATATATATATATATATATGTATATGTATATGTATATATATAATTACCCCACAAACAGTGCTACGGACCAGATTGTAGACCTATCAGATTAATCCTCTTGGTTTTTATTTCCCACAGGCAGTCTCCCTTTTTGTCAAATCTTGGTGAAATGAGTACTTGAAGAATGACTCAAATCTATTTTGACTAACAAAATTTAGAACCAAAATTTCAAATTCTTAAACACTAAAAATCTGTTTATATGTATGGACACGGATTTTTTATTTCTTTTTTCCCTTGTCACAAGAAATCCTTTTTGGTTATTTCCGTGTTTTTCAATTGTAACTTAAAATCTGTTCCAATATATTGTAAGAAGCAATGTGTGCCAGTTAGTTTAGTTAGCGTCTGCTATGTATCATTATCGTTCAAGACTATCACTTCTCTAACAATCTTTCTTTTTTTTTTCTTTTTTTTTTTTTGTATCTAAATATTAATATCGAAACTTGAGTACTTCTAATGTTGTTGGGATAAAAGTATATAATGCTGCCTAATATAATACCTGATCGATGTTGGTTGTGTATAGTATGTTGTTTGTTTCTATATGCATATAAAGATTGTTGTGTTGAGTGATATTTTCTTGATTTTTTTTTTTTTTGGCTCCGTTATATGTGTGACGATGCAAGCATCAATTCTACATGTATCGTCAAAAATGTTATTTCCTTGGATCTGTTTTGATTTTTTAAACAACTTATGTCTGGATTTAAAGATCAACAATGGATTTTTCTGCCTTTTAGTTTGTGTATATCTGTTTTTCTTATTTTTTTTTCCTGCTTTTGAATGCTAGCTGGAGATTGATAAAAGTTATCAAGGTAATTTAATGGATTCATTGAAGTGAGGATGAGAAGATATTAATTAATTTGTATTGTTATCATCCTTTCTTTGTATGTATATATTAATTTTCTAAATGTTTGTGTAAGATCATATCTATTAGTCCAAATTTTGTGTGGTGGATGTTAGTGTGTAGAACTAAGTAGTTTGTTGTTTTTTTATGATGGTTCTGCTGATGCAAATGTGTAAAGGTAGATGTTTTTGTTAGATTATTTACATGTAAATTGTCAATTGAAGAGGCTATTTGAAATTCAAAGGAACTATGTGGGGTTTGGATCTGAAAGTTGCTCTTGCATCCATAAAAAAATTTTTCACGGATTTTTATTCCTTTTGTTGCGGTTCTTGTAAAATGAATTCCTTTCTTATTGTTTAGAGGTTGGTTGTATTTAGGCTTAAACATTTTCCTAAAAATATTTTTACCATGAAACGCTTTCATTTTAACCTTATAGATTTTAGACTTAGGCAAATGTTTCAGTTTTACTCTTGGTGCTTCCATACTTGAAGGAATCTGTATTTCACCTTTTTTAGGCAACTCCTCAAATTTTGGTTGCCATGTCCGTGCCAAAATTATGAGTTTTAACAAAAATGACACAAATATCCATAATATCAGATGAATTACTAACAGTATCTAACTTAGAATTTACAGGGAAATATTTTAGGGGATCAAAATCATGAGTTGTGTGAACTCCCTTGTTTATGAGTGCGTCAGTCATGTACGTTTGGTAGCACTCATCATCTATTGGCTGTTTCTCAATATGAAAAATGTTGACCCCCATGGTCATGTTTCCAAAAGATAGTTTCATCAACCCATTTCTACAATTTATAAGTGCATTAGCCGTAATAAGGAAATGTCTACCTAATATGAGAGGAACCTTAGAGTTAGACTCAACAACCGACTGAGTGTCGAAAATTAAGAAATCAACAGGATAATAAAACTTGTCAATTCGGATCAAAACATCCTCAACTATCCCTCTCGGTTTCTTAACTAAACAATCAGCTGCAAATAAATAGGCTTAACGACAGAAGTAGGCTTAATTTCACCCAAACCAAGCTGCAAATAAATAGAATAAGACATCAAATTAACACTAGCTCCTAAATCCAGCACGGCTTGCCAAAACTCATGATTCCCAATATTACATGCAATCGTTGGACAACCATGATCCTTGTACTTAGGAGGAATTTTCTACTCAATTAGAGCACTAACTTGCTTTATCAGAAATGCTATCTTCTTAACATGTTGCTTCCTCTTAACTGTATACAAATTTTTAAGAACTTTTGCATAATTAAGAACTTATTTAATAACATGCAAAAGGGGGAGGTTAATTTTTACCTGCTTGAGGTTCTCCAAGATTTTATTGGTAGGATCCAAAGTTCACTTATTCAGTTTTAAAGTTTAAGGAATTGGTACCTTAACTGGGCTCTTTATTACCTTGATTTTCTTGGGTAGCTCGGCACCACTATTGCTTTCATTGTCTTCAACATCCTCTGACTTATCAGTTGTTGGAATATGTAAGGATTTGTTACTTCATGTCATAATGGCATTGACATCTTTCAAATTTTCTTGTGCCATATGTTGACCTTGGGGTGTGGATTGAGCTTGAGAAGGGAACTTGCCACACTCATTCAAACTCAAGTAGCTCATCATCTTAGATACATGCCTCTTTATCTCATTGTTTTCTTCAACAACCTGTTAGTTTTACCCTATGCATCAATAAAAGCATGTAAAGTATCATCTAAGGGGCTCCTAGAAGGTGAAGGTGCATGATAGGATCTAGAGGGTTGTGCAGGTAGTTGGTTTTCAAACTTCTAGCTAAAATTGGGGTGATTGCGCCACCTCGAATTATAGGTATCAAAGAAAGGTGTAAAATGCTTCTTGTACATACCTAAGGCATTACATTGTTCCTCATACATCTCTCCCATCTTAGCAAATGTGGGACATTCTTGGATGAGGTGATCTACTCCGCCACACACAAAACATGGTCCAAAAGGCTCTACATGATTAGCCATGTGTGTTGGTTTTAAGTCCTTAATCTTTAACACCTCTAGCTCCCTAGTGAACATCTCAACCTTAGCATTTAGGTTATCCTCTTCCCTGAGATGGTAAATTCCATCACCATTTGGGTTTCCTGTAAGTTGTGACCTATTTGTACTAGGTTCAGTCCAAGTGCAAGCTTTTTCAGCAAGCTTATTGAGGTATTCTATGGTTTCATCAGGATCTTTCTGTAAGAACTCACCATTACACATTATCTCTATAAATTGGCACTCTCTAGATGTAAGTCCCTTATAAAAATAGCCCACTAAGTGCTAATTCTCATACCCATGGTGAGGACACATATTCAATAACTCCTTAAATCTCTCCCAAGATTGATACAAAGTCTCACTGTCATTTTATGCAAATGTGGAGATTTACCTTTTTAAAGCGTTGATCTTATGTTGGGGAAAGTATTTATTAAAGAAGACATGAGTCAACTCATACCATGACCCAATAGATCGTGATCTTAGCGAGTATAGCCAACTCTTAGCTCTATCATTAAAAGAGAAAGGAAAAAACTTAAATCTCACAATGTCACCAGTTGCATTTTGACTATGAAAAGTCGCAACTACTTCCTCAAATTCTCTAATGTGCAGAAATAGATTTTCATTTTTGAAACCATGAAAAGCACGGAGTAAGTGTATCATCCCTGTTTTAAAATCCACTTGGCGAGTGTTAGCTGGAAACATGATGCATGATGGTGTGACTATATGTGTAGGGTGGAAGTAATCTTGAAGGGTCCTAGTGGGTTGATCTCTGTATTCACTCATTTCTTCATAATTAGAAGAATTTTCAAATAAATGATTAGAAAAATTAGATTCTGTCTCTAACTCTAACATTAGTCTACAAGCAAACCGACCCAACGCTATACCTGTGCATGCAAGGTAGAGAAAAACATAACATTAAAAAAAACTACAAAAACAAAAAGAAAAGAAAAGAAAAATGCAGCAAGCTAAAAGAAGGAATGAAGTTATCGCCTTTATAAACTGCTGAAAGGAAAAACTATCTAGCAATTCTTCTACCGTCTCCCCGTCAATGGTGCTAAAATTTGATTATGCCTAAAGAATAACACGGTAGTTGTAGTACGGTTTTGGGATGTCGATTTTATAAGGAGACAAATTAAAAGAATAGCAGAAGGAACAAAGAAACTAAAAAAAATATTAAACAATTAATGGATAACAAAGATTAATTTTAAATGCAGAGTAAAGTGAAGCAAAGTGACTAACGGAAGAAGTACTCAAATTTGACGAACAGTAGAGTATCGGGAATCCCTTGTGCAAATCTGGTATTTTAATTATTCTTAATTCATTGAATAACTCAATTGGGACCTCAATTTCCAAAATTCTCAATTGGAAGGTATATAATTATAAATCAAAATTAAACCAAATGTAACCCTTTGAAAATCATTCACCGCTTTTAAAATACGTAAATTATTATTACTATTGAGAAAATCTAACGACGACAATATATTATGAAGCTATATTGCAGCATATAATTAAATCAATATAGATAAATAATTGATCAAAATATAATCAAAGAACTAATCCATTCAATAGAAAAAGCATGACTGAATCCATAAACAGAATAAATTTTATGATTATTCGGAGAAAAAAAATCAACAATAAATTGAAAATGATAAAACAAAAGCATTTTAGTAATTGATAATCAAATACATAAATTAAAAATAAATTAATAATACCATCTAATGTGCGAGTTCATCCTTAGTCCTACTTGAGAATTTAGTTACCAATAAATATAATAGACAACAAAACTTTTCAGAGAAAAATAAAGCAAACTGCGGCCATGGAAGTTATTTTTTTCTCTATTCAAATCTTCCTCTTATTCCTCTCCTCTCCTTCCATATCGTGCTAATAATATGCTTACATAGGATAGGAAAGAAACCTTAATGTCTTCATAATTCCCGCATAAACAAATGGTTTAAATTTTAGGACTCATCTTGATAGCCACGTATGTGCTTCAGGAGTTGGAATTTGGAAATCCTTATTTGAGAAAATTTTATAGCCCTTTAACATAGCTTTCTAACTCATGAAAAATCGCATCAATCCGATATGTGAGTGAAAAGTTACGAATAACATACTAAAATATGTCCAGGCTACTCCTAACCAATGTCGAACTTGGATTTCTTGTAATTTCCTTTTGTGATTTTTTTCTTTTTTTTTCTTGATCAAAATTGCTCTCAAACCTCATGGAAGTCCTCCTTTGAATGTGACTCAGTTTTGACTTGATCTTTTATAAACTCTGAAATTAAACATAAAATCTGCTTTGGAGTATGCCAAAGTAAATAGAAATTCAATTCAAGAATGCACATTAATTTCTATTATTTCTATTCACATTTTATCATTTTGATCCAATTCAAGAGTGCATATTAATAGTTGTATTAGTTCTAATACAACTCTCTAGTTAGGCATATTTATTTGTTGTTTATTGTGTTAATTCAATGTTACCTACAAAAGCTTGAAACTGGAATGGAAACAAAGAAGTGCAAAACTGGATGTAATGGAGAACAAACTAAACCAAATCTTAAAAAAGTACAATATTTTGCAAGCAACTGTCCAAAAAAATTTCGCTAATTAATTTACGGCGTCTTTCTACTGGCGTAACCGTTCGCCAGTACTAGAGGGTCGCTATTTCCATATTTCGACATTTGCGCAAATGCTGGTATTTGTAAATCTTATTAGCGGTGTTTGTATGCAATTTAGCGGCATTTCTTGAAACGCCGCCACAGTATCGACAGTAATACGAAACGCCACCAATTAATTGGCATTGACTAGCAGCGTTACCATAAATGCCGCTGCTACTACGTTGCTGACGCATCATATAAATTAGAGGCATTTATTTAAATGCCACTAATACTACGTTGGCAGCGGCATATTGAATTTGTTAATGGCGTTTATTTGACTGCCGCCACATTTTAAAATAGCGACATTACAGTAAATGATGTTAATAGAAATTTGCCGACGCATCATATAAATTGGTGGCAATAAATGCCACTAATAGTATATTGGCGGCGGTAAATTGAATAATTTAATGGCATTTATCTAAACACCGCCAATAGTACACTGCTGGCTTATCATATTATTTGGCGGCATTATTTAAATGCCACTAATAGTATTTTGACGAATTTATTAATGGCATTTATCAAAACGACACCAATTTTTAAAATAGCAGCATTAACATAAACGCCACCACATTACGTTGCCAGCGCATTATTAAAATTAGCGGCATTTATTTAAATGGCCCTAATAGTTTTTGCTGAATTTATTAACAGCATTTATCTAAACGAAGCCAACTTTTAAAATAGCGGCATTAACATAAATGCCGCCACATTACGTTACCAGCACGTTATATAATTAGCGACATTTATTTAAATGCTACTATTAATACGTTAGAGACAAATTGAATTTATTAAAGGCATTTATCTAAATGCTAGCATAAGTTTATTTTTCTGTATTGCGGCTTATTGTAAACTCCGCCACTAATTTTTTGCAGGCACTTTTTTTAAATTAACGACATAAATATAAACACCACTATATTAACGGAATTTATAATGCACCAATAATATGATATCCCACAATAAAAATATATATAATATATCAATTAATAATAAATATGATATACTGGGTCATTATTCATGTAATAAAAAAAATTAAATATCAAAGCACATGAAAGTTGATCTTCTTCATGAATAATTCTTCTTCTTCTTCACATTATGTTTGTCTTTAGCTTTAGGACCATTTCTTTCATGGGTAGTTCTTCACATTTATCCAATAGTTCTTAAAATTATTATGCAATCATTGAGCCTGGAAAAGATCAAAAAAGTTATACTAAATTAAGAGAGAGAGTAATATAAGTTAAAGGAATAAAGCGTAGCAGGTTATATATATAAATGGATGGTAATTTTCTTAGAATGCAATCAAGGTTATAACACTCTCAAAACCTGTAAAAGTCATACAGCACAATGTACTACTTATGAACCACATTGTGCAAACCTCTCATGTGAGTGAACTTGCATGCCTCATAAGTCTAAGAAATCTTGGATCTCATTTGTAAAAATACTATTTACTTGATTCATACAGGTAATTCCAATTAATCTTATCAGTCTAACCAACCCAAAAAAAAAAAAAGCAATACTCATGAAATCGTGTTTAACCAGACAAAATCTCTAAGTAAAATTAATCAACTATAAAAATAATTGTTTTAAGATGCTTTGCAAAATGCATCATAGAGCCATATATTTAATATCATACAATCATCAAGCTGGCCGAGAGCTTCTAATCTAGCTGAAAGCATTAAAGTCCATATTCAAACAATCGGGAAGATTAAAGTGATTTGCATGTGTATATATCCTACTTAAAATCCCAAAAAACAGAGCATACCTTGCTCACTTCGAGCTTTCAATACATTTTTCATTGCATAACGACATCTAAAAAATGTAAATCTGGTTAAGTACATAGAATCAGAGCAATTTTTATATATTTCAAAAAATAAATAAAGATTAAAAATCTACAAAGATCATATTAGTTCTCAATTGTAATACCTCCTAAGGAGATGATCAAGAAACATAAATGATGTAAAACCTATCTCAAACATTATAAAACCTAGCAGAGCCTTGTTAATATGTGCACTAGAAGGCTGTATAGATTTCCATCTAATCATATCCAAAATGTAAATTGTTTCAAGGATTAAGCATAAAATTTGTGGAAAAATAAAAATAACTTACCAAGGAATTTATGCAAATAATTCGACTTCATGTGAGTTGCAATACTTAAGGATAACAAAAACTAACATCCCTCAGCAGATGCCCTCGTCTAGGTTTTTCTTCTCAATTGAATAATTATTTCTGGCTTTAATGTTCTTTCTTCACCCTCCCCACCCTCTTTGTATGTGTTTAACATTCTAATCATGAGAAGTCCTAGATGGTCCAGTATGTACCTCTTCATTGATTTATTTGGTCCTACATCAGGTGTTAAATTTCCCAACTTTAAAGGTAAAAATATCACAAAGTTTAATAGCACTGCAAGATTATAAATGTACACTAGTGGTTTTCTTCATATCCCTAAAGAAAGATTTCATACATCGAAAAACTTGACCATCATTAGTGAAATATTTTAAGGTAAAAACGTGGACTGAATTGGACCACAGACTAAGGTAACTAAATTTTACTTAGTTTGCTTGCTCTCTTGGATTCACTTAAGGCATGCTAAAAAATGGATTTCCTAAAGAGACTTTAGGTGACACAAATTTCTAACCCTTTTGTCTCTGCATTCTTTGAAATGTTCTTTCTTATCTTTGTTCTCCTTGTTTGATTATTTTTGTACTCTTTGGAATTCACCCGTTTGTTCCGCTTTTGCAGCTTTACACTAAAAAAATAGAATCAGTACCAACAAGTTTCATTTATAACAGGGTCAGTACCAACAAGTTTCATAGCAGGGTTAGTACCAACAAGTTTTAGATATAGCAGCGTCAGTAGATCTACTGAAGCTACCAACTTGTTGGGCTTTGGATCCTATGATACAGATAGCCTCTTTTACAAGGATGAATTCATAAGAACATCAAACCAGAAAATTAAAATAAGTCAGTAAAGGAAATTATATGTTCATAATCAAAACTGATTGCACCAAAAAAGGAACAAACTTTACATTAATAATGACGGTCATGGAGCAAATAGTCAATATACATCTTTTTTTTATTTTTATAAAGAGTTGGGGTCACATGTCCAAGAGTGCCCATCCCTATATTATTAAAACTCACTTATGGCAGAGGAAAACCGTGGTTAAAAGTCCACACAAAAAAAAAAAAAAAAAAACAAAACCTCATTATTCCAAAAAAGAGACCAATACAATAACCAATGCACCCAAAACGCAGAAATGAAACTCATATCCTAAGACTTGGCAAACCCAGAGCATCCAACTGAATTAAACCACGAGCACGATGAGGCAACTCACAAGAGTTCCAATAGATACAGTCGGACCCCTCCTCCCCCTATCTAGCTAAAAAATCCGCAACTCTATTACATTCCCGAAATTGGTGTAAAACCAAGTATTGAGTACCAGTCAAAACCTGTACAACTTCCTCCCAATAATCCCACATGTACCACACCGTGCACATCTTCTCTCTAAGCCACTTAACCACCAACGTAGAATCACTTTCAATAACCAAGTTGACGAAGCCCAACTCTTTGCAAAGAGTTAGACCACCAATGAGCGCCCTTAGCTCCGCTTCATTATTGGTACCAACCCCATCTTTAGAAGAAAAGGCCGCCAAAAATTTGCCCCTCTCATCCCTAATAACCCCACTTCCCCCACAACTACCTGGGTTACCCCTACACGAACCATCTTCATTTAATTTCACCCATCCATCACTTGGCTTACTCCACGCTACAAGCTTCGGTATCCTCAGGACCACCTCTCTTACCAGTATGCCTAGTTCAAATAAAAGTTTACGGTCAAAGCTAGATAGAGCCTTGACTTTCAGCAACTTGGATGAGAAGACTAGCAGCCAATATTTGATCGAAGACCATATCACCTCCACCGAATCATACCTCCCTTGCATCCGAGCATCACACCTCCGTTTCCAAATCTCCAAAAAATCAACGTAGGCATGATCCCTATCAAAACACCATGCTTCTTCTTCTTTGCTCAAGTAAACCACATTTTACAACTCGCCCACCAGTCATCCAAAGCCATGCAAGGAACGCTGAGAAGACCTGATGCACGATGCCATACAGCAGACGCCAGCATCCCTATGCACAAGACATGATCCCGATCCTCCACCCCTCTACTGGGATAGTAGACACATTTTGAAGCCAAAGAGATACCGACCGACTGCACCCTCTCCTCAACAGGCAAGTAATTAAATCTAGCCTTCCACATACACACTGACATTTTTTTTGGAATAAGGTTGCACCAAATCCAGTCTAGGCCTTCTAACTTTGGCTGCGTAACCCTTATGACCTCCCATACCGTTTTGGTCATGAACTGTCCATCCACACTAGGACACCAAATTCGAGTATCACACCCCTCTCTTCTCCCAAGAACTTCTCGTATAATGTCATCACCCACATCAGTAGCTATTAAAGAATCCAGAAACTCCCAATCCCATCTCCCCTCCACCCAATAGTCTATTACCTCCAACCTTGGTTGATTGACAATGGGTACCTCTGCCGCAAGCACCCCTTGCGATAAGCAATGGTCAAACCAAAAAGAAACAGCTCCCTCCCGAACTTTAACTGCCATATGTTCCTTCACCATCGGCATTTCATTGCAAATAGACTTCCAAAACATGGAGCCCGAGTTCCTGCTAGTTGTTTCGAAAAAATGCCCTTCCTTTAAATACTTTGCTTTAAAAAATCTAGTCCACAAATTATCAAGTGATAATAAACGCCAAGCAAATTTCATGTGCAAAGCCTTTTGCACCTCCGCAAAAGGCTTTTGCCAACCAATCCCCCCTTCCATCGTAGGTGTGCATAATTTGGTCCACAACCTCCATTCCTCTATTTGTTCCATTCTCTTCTCCCTAAAAAAAGGAAGATAGAATTGAGTTTATTTTTGCCAAGACCAGCTTCGGCATCTGAATTACAGCAAGCAAATGAATAGGTAAACTTGCAAGAACATGCTTAATAAGGACTAGTCTCCCACCCTGAGAAAGTAACTTAAATTTCCACCCCGCCACTTTTTGCTAATCTTCATGATTAATGGTTCCACTATCCTTGTAGTCATTCTACCAACAACCAACGGCACACCTAGGTAGCAAGTTGGAAAAGTACCTTCCACAAAACCCATGAGACGTAATAGAGACATCCACCTAGCCACTGAACATTTCTTTGAAAGGATAATGCCGACTTTTCCTTATTAATTTTTTGACCCGACCAAATCTCATATTTTTTTAACGTAGCTTGAAGCATCCTCAAAGACTTCTTCTCACCACTAGTAAAAGTCAATAAGTCATCCGTATATAACAAATGGGAGATTAAAGGGGCCCCCCGAGGATGTGAAAAACTCCCAATGCTTCCCTGCTGGAATTCCTTCTTCAATAAACGGGAAAGTACCTCTTCCTTGATTAAAAACAAATATGGCGATATAGGGTCCCCTTGGCGCAAGCCACGCCTGGGCTGGAAAAAACCTTTAAAGGTCCCGTTCATCATAATAGAGAACCACGGGGATTGAATGCAGACCTTGATCAAGTCGCAAAATTTTTCTGAGAAGCCAAAGCTCTTCAAAACATTGAGTAAAAAACTCCAGTCCACCCGCTCATAGGCCTTGGCCATGTCAATCTTCAACAAAACATTCCCACCCATAGTCTTCTTATTGATTGCTTTCACCATCTCCTGAGCCAAGGTAATATTTTCAAAGATACTCCTTCCCGGGACGAAAGCACCTTGCTCATGAGAAATTAGCCGGTGGAGAAGCGACGTCATCCGTCTGACTAAGATTTTTGAAAAAATCTTATAGGCCACGGAACATAAACTGATAGGCCAAAACTTGTCAAAAGACTTTGGATCCTGCACTTTAGGGATTAGCACAATAAAAGATGAGGAATAAAACCTGGGTAAATCCTGCCCAGAAAAGAAATCCCCCGCAGCCACGATTTTTTAATAAGTAATAAGAGATTTTATTCTCAAGAATAGGCATACGCCCAAGTACACAAGACGTATACAAGTTGAATATCTCATTCGCTTTCTCCATAATCTAATATCAGTTAGTTTAATAATTTTGTTTTGGTATTTTCCTAATTTCAATTGCTAATTTGAATCATTAATGTGCACCTGAAGCAAATTATCTAGGTTCAAATTTAACAGTGAATTATATATATATATATATATATATATCTCCTAACTAATTCAAACAGATATGTTAATTTGTTTTTATTCTGGACTGTTTGTGTGATTTCATATACACTGAGTTTTTGCCGTTTGGTGCATATATGGATAGAAATTTACAGAGCAACATGCTGATAATAAAAATTGTATCTACATTTGTCTTAAGAATATTTTATTCCTGACTGAAGTTTGGAATCTATCATCGTTATCGAGCTCTTTCCCCTTTGAATATTTGCAGTTATACAGTTACTAAACAGTTCAATGTTAAGTTGCATCATCCTGTACTTAATAACTTCCATGCCTCAACTTTCTTTTAGAGTCCAATATTTTATTGGTATTTTCTTTATTCTGAAAAAGGGATCCATTTATTCCCAGTAACTTGTTATGAATGGAGACAAAATGCACCATTTGGTGCTTTGGTTTATTAGGCACCGTTTGGTGCTTTGTTTTATTAGGCACCCACCCCTTAATTTCTGCAGCAGATTGCTGCACCGTAAGTGGCCTGCTCTCCTATAAATAGGAGAGCTTAATTGTGCAGAAGTCGGTGTGGAGGAGAAAGAAAGAGAGAAAGAGAGTGGGTGAGTAGAGAGATTTTACAGAGAGAGACTTTTGTAAAAATTGTTTCATAGTGAAGTTACAGCAGCTGTGGACGTAGGCAATTGCCGAACCACGTTAAATTTTGTCTCTCATTTTATTTAAAATCATAACTCTCTTGGCTGGTTGGGAATTTCATTAAACTGTTGATACAATAAGTTGTTTACCGATTGTTGTGAAACACCTAATGACATTTGTGAAGTTTTTAAAGAATTTTCTTTTGGACTAAATCTGTGTACACACTTTTCCAAGCTTTGCATTTGAAATGTTGTGAATTGAAGCCATGGTTTAGTTGTATGGATTTCGTAAATGCTTAAGTTAGATGTTTGTGTCTGATTTTTTGCAGAATAATTAAAGAGAAGTAAAATATGAACAAAATATGAGCACCGTCTTTTCATCAAAATCTACGGTATAACTTTCTAGGTATTTACCAATATTGATATTCTTGTTACTGATGAAGTTTGACTTCATCTAAATAATTCTGTTTGTTTGTTTTTTATTTTTTATTTTTCCCGTTTGTTATTATACAAGAAGTTGCAGCCTTAGAAAATTACAAACAGAGAATGAGAAAGAGCCAAAAAAAGAAACAGAAAAAAAGTTGAATCTTACGGGTAAGGTTGTTGTGTCTAAATTCAACAAGGTGACTTACTGCTGGGAGAAACTAAAAGACACGAATGGAAGTAAAATCTGGTGCTACCTCCAACTTGAGTTGAAATTGGTCGCAATGGTTGCCATGACTATAAACAGATAAGAGTTTAGTTTGGGTTGTTTAGCAGTTCATGTCTTTGATATAGACGATTCTTGGTTGCTGTTATGGTCGACAAACAACAACTTCGTAGTGGCTTATCGTAAGATTTGGACGTGGTAGCTTCTATCTGAAGGCAACAAACGTGAAAGTATTCTACATTTAGAATTTCTTTTGTTTTGTTATAGTTCATTAAAATCTGTTCGCTAATTACAGATTTTGTTTTTTAGGTTATCATTCTAAAATTAGATAAGAATTTGCTTTGAAAAATTCCACAGACACGTCATGTTTCTTTGACACTTTGTGAAGTATCATTTCCTTGACTATCAGATTGACTCTCTATGGATGATTTTTTGAATCTTCGGGATCATTAAATTAAGTATATGTAAAGACACAGAATTGGAAGTATTGATTTGGATATTACCTGGAGAAATTCAGTAGGCATTAGAATGGAATGTTAGAACTAAATGTTTAACTTTTGATGCAATTACTTTTTGAGTTTTAAGTTTCAATGTTTCTAAAAGTGACATTGAAAACATTTCACAAACTGAAAGAATTCTCTGATTTTTGCTGTAATGAATTGTTGTGTCAATAAAATCAGTTCAATGATTACAAGTTTTATTTCATAGGTTATCGATCTAAAGTAAACTTTTACTTTAGAAGTTTTATGCTTAAGAATCATGAACATTGACATGTAGTACTTCTTCCTACAAAATGAAAATTTATCTTCTCCTCAACTAGGCCGAAAACGTGCCTTGCACGTTGCACTACTACTAGTATATATATATATATATCTTAAATGTTACCATCTTACAACTATTCATAATATATACTTCACACAAGCATGCAATGCAGGAAAAATCGCTTTGAACACATCTGAAAATTCTATTATAATCCAAAAACCTACTCATACAATATCCATATATTACTATCACTTAATTAAACTAACACAATCACATCACATTATACTTTATGGCGATATTAGAGTGCTAACATTATACTTTACCTTCAATAATTGAGTACTGTTTGAGTGGATCTATAGAGTATTATTATATTTTTGTATGATGTGTTATTGGTCTACTTTCTTCAAGATCACAGCTTCGATAATTTCTTCTCTTCCAGTGGCCAAGGTTTTTGGAGGGTTGGGCCGTTTATTAGAGTGATGGGGTTTTTGTAGCTTATTTGCTTACTTGATGGTGTTTTTGTTAGAAGTTGTTCTAATGGTTTCGCTTTTATATATTAGAATATTGCTAGACAATTTTCTGTCTGAAAGATTTTAGAATATATAATAACTCTATACTTGGAAGCACGAGAATCCTTAAACTCTTTTTCTAACTGCAGTTGTACAATTCCTCAAAAGGAGGCTGCTCTAAAGTGCTGTGATGAAGTCGATACAGTTGCAAAGGTTTTGAAAATTCTTTTCATGTTTTAGTTCTTGTGTGATTTCCAAGCCCAAATTCTCTGGCATCAATAAATTAAATAAGAGTATTTGGGGATTCCTTAGCTTTATTTGTTGTTTTCCCTATAATCAATGGTGTGAATTGTCACACCCTAATAATATTTAGCAGTCAATAGGAGCTGTGAATTGCATTATAAGGAGATCTACTGACGGGAAGTTAATTGGCCACAATACTGACTATGTTGGTGCAATTTCTGCCATTGAAGATGGACTAAGAGGTATCTATCATGTTGTATGATCAAAGAAAATATGAGTTAAAATGCATATGGTTATGCTAAGCAAACCGTTGCATGCTATATGGTTTTATGAAAATCTGCTGTTGGTCGACCGTGTGTAGTGGCTTCCAAATTCGAGTTCTCATTTATTTTCCTCTGATGCTTGTTTAGTTGGTTGGGGCTGCCGAGTAGAGGAAAGGTGGATAGAGTAAAATATCGTGCAACCATAGCTTGAGGAGGTGAAAGAGAATTTTCTGCCCTGTTTTCATTTCAGCTATGTAGCTTTGGGGGAAAAAAATCTGTTATGGCTATTCATTGCCTTTTCTTGAGTTTGAATCATGTTTTGACTATGTTTTTTATTTATATGTGTTAAACTAGTGGAGATGAGAATGTATTTTTTTAACAATTTTCTTCAAGATTAATAGCCTAAGTAAGCAACCAAGGATTTTATTCAAACTAGTAGGTTCGATTAGAATTTTCTAGTTTGCCGAGAGCTCCTCTTGCTGTTTATGCTATGCTTTCACAAAAAAATTATGTTTCTTCTCAAGTTTTCTTCAACTCTAGTATGCTCGGTTTATGTAGTTGAGGTTGTGGTTAAATGTGGGATGTTTAAGAGCATGAATGTACTGAAGCTGCTAGATGTCCATGGTAGTGCAGAAAATTCTGCTATGCACACTGTTTTGGGGCTTCAACCAGTCCATTTCATCCCCATTTTTCATTTTCATCTTTTGCTCAACCAAAGTTATTTGTTTGTCAATAAACAATATACATGTAGAGATGTCCGTATGCAGTGTGCTTGTGGGTCTTTAATTTAAAATATTTTTTGATAAGTTTTTTTAAAAACCAATTTAGCCAACATGGGGTGATTGAATTTAACTACAATATATAAACAATAAATTGCTTGTTTATTGTTATAGGTGTCTACGGGTAAGTGCATGTGCTCTTATTTACCTTTTTTTACACCTCTACTAAATTTTTGCTTCTCTTTGGTTTGCTTGGCGTATGCAACTTAGGATCTGGCCTGTGCTCATTGTCTCTAGCTCATTGACTTACAAGTCCTCTTAACATAAAGTTGTGTTTGTGGGTTTAACTTTTATGGAAAGACATATTTTTTAAATCTGCTTAAATGCCTGTCAAAAGAAAAAAGTAGATCTGCTGGGATTTTGGTCTATCAATTATTTAATTCGATTGTGACATGTCAAGGTTTGGTGTATAATACCCAGCCGGTGCCTTGACCAATAACATTAATTATCTAGGATTAAATGAGACTGATTTATTTATATTCAGGCTAAGACTAGAATTATATAATTCGATAGTTTGCTTTTATTTCTACATGTTGTTAATGACCTTGTTCTGCATTGTATTGTGTTTGGCTGCATTGAATCTTATGGCCTCCTACTGCTAGCCCCAAGTTATACCCAAAGCCAATAATAGCTAACTATCTTGATATTTGATTCCATTTGAATAGTATTTACCTTTGCTTTATGTTTTTTTTGGTTTGCTTGTGCATGCAGAAATTTGTTCTCAAAGTTAACATCCATTGTGATGGATGTAAGTAGAAAGTGAAGAAAATCTTGCAAAAAAATTGATGGTACAAAATTCTGAATATCTTGGTACCAAAATTGGGTGAAATTAAATAGAACTTATTGCCTTTTTCTATTTTTTTAAAATGGTTAATAGCCCCAAGATTAATGAATCTGAAAATATCAGTATTTTCTCTAAGTCATGAAGATTAGCTGGTTTAAAGCCACATACAGCGTGAGTAACAAGATCTGCATGGCAAGATTTTCTTCTTTTTTAAAAGCAAGCTCATGAGTAATTCCAAAGTTGTGTATTTATTAGCACCTCTTGAGTGGTTTGGGATGACATAATCACTTTTTCTGTGCAGCACACCTATAGAGAAGGTAACTCTCTGTTGAGGTACAGAATGCTTGAAGGGTCTCGTCCCTAAAATCTCTATTGAAGAAAGATGTATTTTCCTGGGTAAAATGAAATTGGATTCATGTAGCAAGCAATAGGTTTCCCTGTTGTTATTCAGAGATTTAAACCAATCTTGTTCCCATTGGTTTATTGTACTATATAAGCTAATTTCTTCTGCTTTGGTAGTCGTTTCAAAGAAATTGAAGCAAGTGGTTGACAACTTTTAAACAAAGAGAGTTTGTGCCTCAAATCAGAGCCCTTTCTTCTTCTCTAGTTAACCAAAGAATCTTCTGATTCATCAGAACTTCCTATATTTTTGTACATTGCAGTCGCCTAAGAAAATTTGCCTTTCTCATGCTATATCTTCTTTTCTTGAATGGCAAAAAATTGTGAAGTTGCAGTGTATAATGTTAGAACTGATTGCTTAAAGCTTTTTTCTTTTGGAGTTTAGGTGAAGAATTTCAGAGCTGATGAGCTGATGGAGTTCTACAAAGTGAGTCTTAGATTAAGATATTGGTGATTGCACCTACATTGCTTGTGCACAATTCGTAAGAGCTTCTATATTTTACTTTATATTGGTTGTGGAGATGTTAGAATATAAATTGTTAAAAAATTGTTGTGCACATGTTCCTCTGTTGTAATCGATTAACAGGTATTAAATTATATTGTGCTCTGCATAATATATATAGCTTGCTGCTGGCATCTTATATTCTCAACTGAGTCAACTACTGCATCAGAAACACACTTATAGTCTTGGATTTATTAGGACATAGCAAGAATTTAATGGGTAGTGCACCACATTTAAAGTCTATGACACTAAAGATTTTGGAATAAGGGTATTGGGAGGTGACATTATGTCCATACCCGGCCTCTACAGATATGTTCAGGTGCTGCACTAGTAAGTCCTCTACCAGGCGTTGTTATTTTTTCAAATGACTTTCTAAAATTGGATCTTAGGCAGATAACTTGTGCAAAATCAGGGTATGACTATGGATTAACCAAATTTTCAATGTGCTTGCAGGAGACTATTGCTGAGTATAAGACCATTTTTCTAACTATTGCTCCCATGCCACATATACTTAGAGTTGCACAAACTCATTTACCTTAATACTGCTGTTATTTAGAATTTCTACTAATTAAAAGGTTAAATGGACAGAAAAAAAAGGTTATCACAGGGGAATGGAAAACTATTGTGTGGTTCATCAATCTAAATCCTTAATGATAACTTTTTGCAGATGACTTCACAAAGGATAGTGTGCATTGTGCATGTTTATGCATTCTATATTAGTCCAAGGCATACAGTTTTGCAGATGACTTCACAATTCATGATCTTCTAACACAAGTGAAAAAAATTACTACTGACAACTTCAGTAGAAAATCGCTAGAAATAAGTCTAAAATCACCACAATTATCCTATTTATGTGATTTCTATGTGTTGGAAAAACAATTCAACTACGACGAAGACAACAGATCGCTGCCTTAGATCACGCATTATTTTGGTGATTTCTACATCTACTACAATGATTTATATCACTGTAATTGACATTTTACAACGATTTATCTATAAACGGATCACACCATTCCCAACGATTTATCTATAAATGCCTCTCTCTCTCTCTCTCTCTCTCTCTCTCTCTCTCTCTCTCTCTCTCTCTCTCTCTCTCTCTCTCCTCTAATTTTTGTTTCACTGCCACCCATTCCATTCTCATCCTCTCCATTCGACAGTAGCTCTATCCCTTGCTTTCGTCACATCTCACCACGCTGATAGGTACATGTTGAAAAACCCCCCAAGTGTGAAAGGTCACTTGAGATTGCAGCCACCCACTAATCCACCAAAATTTTCTAGCAGCAAATGTTGACCAAAATTGCTGCACCGATTGAAGGCTTCCTCTTGGTCAATAAGTGTGGGAGTTTTGTCTCCCATGGCTTCTCCTATAAAAAGAGATCATTTGCTGAAAATTAAATTTATCCTCACTGCGGTGAGAGATCAAGGCAGAGGGCTGGGGGAAATTTAGGTTCTGGGGAAACCCAGAACAGATGCCATTTGAGAGATAGGGGGTTGTTTATGAGTGTTTGTAATTTTGTACAAACATATTGAAAATACTGAGTTTTCACTTCAGTGGACGTAGGCAAGTTGTCAAACCACTTAAATATTGCCCCTCTATCATCTTGTGTCATTTTTGGACAGGCCAGAGGCGCGCAACAATTGGTATCAGAGCTCTGGTTCGAGCTGTCCGAAAATTCAAGTTGGTCAAAATCAATTTTTGACAACTCCAGGATGTTCCTCGCGTAGAGACGAATCCGTTTCCGCAAACGGAATCGAAAATGGAGGTCGGAGGAGCTCACACGTGCCTCTAGAAGATCAGCGTGTGCATCTGCTGCAACTCACGCGCCCCATGCAGATGAGAGGAAGAAGACGCGTGGGGACACGCGCCCCCACGCGCGGCTGGAGGAAGAAGACGCGTGGGGGACACGCGCCCCAGGCGCCCTGCTGCCGCGCGTGCATCTCAGGCGCAAGATGATCTGGACCGTCCATTTTTCAAATCTTTTTTGGTTTTGATCTAAGCCATTCGGAGTCCGATTTCGATGATCAAATAGTGTTTTCTAACTATTTGGATCATTCCCGACTCATCCGTACGGTGGGAATGTTGAGATTCATCATCGGTACATTCGATCTGAACCATCCACGAGTTGCAGATCATTTTGGGCTAGATCAACGCCAGTTGGAGTTCAATCGCGATGATCAAATAGTGTTGACAAACTATTTGGATCATTCTGGACTCATCCGTACGGTGGGAATGTTGAGATTCGCCATCGGTACATTCAATCTGAACCATCCACGAGTTGTAGATCATTTTGGGCTAGATCAACGCCAGTTGGAGTTCAATCGCGATGATCAAGTAGTGCTGACAAACTATTTGAATCATTCTGGACTCATTCGCACGGTGGGAATGTTGAGATTCGCCATCGGAACATTCGATCTGAATCGTCCACGAGTTGCAAATCATTTTGGGCTAGATCTACACCAGTTGGAGTTCAATTGCGATGATCAAATAGTGGTGACAAACTATTTAGATCATTCTGAACTCATCCGTACGGTGGGAATGTTGAGATTCGCCATCGGTACATTCGATCAAAACCGTCCACATGTTGCAGATCATTTTGGGCTAGATCTATGCCAGTTGGAGTTCCATTGTGATGATCAAATAGTGCTGACAAACTATTTGGATCATTCCAGACTCATCCGTACGGTGGAAATATTGTGATTCGCCATCGGTACATTTGATCTGAACCGTCCACGTGTTGTAGATCATTTTGGGCTAGATCAACGCCAGTTGGAGTTCAATCGCGATGATCAAATAGTGCTAACAAACTATTTGGATCATTCTGGACTCATCCGTACGGTGGGAATGTTGAGATTTGCCATTGGTACTAATGATCTAGACCGTTCATACTTTAGATCAATTGTTGGCTTGATCGCAGCCAGTTGGAGTCATGATGGACTCATTTGTTTAGGGCTTGATCGCAGCCAGTTGGAGTCGTGATGGACTCATTTGTTTTTGGCTTGATCTCAGCCAGTTGGAGTCGTGCCAAACTCATTGGTTTTGGAGCTTGATGTCAGCCAGTTGGAGTCCAATGTTGTCGGACTCAATTCGTTTGGGCTTGATTTAAGCCAGTTGGGATCGTGAAGTTTGAGGAGCAAACTTTAGATCATTGGACGATGTTGATTTACTTGTTATATCAGCAGGTTTTTGCAGTCATACAACTCATGGAGCATAATGTTATTAAGAGGAGAACCGCAACGGATCTCATTGTGGCTTTCTTTGAAAAACCAGTTGCAAATAACAAAGTGCAGATGAAGAAACAGTTCATTTCAGAAAAGGTAGAATGTACTATTGTTACCCAATAGTATTTGACGTTGTGTTCAAAAAGTTGGGTGGTCATGAGAATGGCTATGAGTAATTCTGAAAAGAAATCGAAGTTGAAGTTTCTTAATGTAAGAGATCTTATCCTAGATGAGGAGGTGCGCATAAGAGATGCTGACAAGATCTCGAGTTGTTGGTCTTGAATGTTGATAGTAAGGACAGAGGCAAGTCAAGATCTGGACAACAGATAACTCGCTAGAAATTGTGGCAAAACAGGCCATAAGAGACTGCTAAAATCAGGAGAAAATTGAGAATGATGCTGTGAATATGGTGACTGAAGAAATACATGGCGTTGCATTTCTTGCAGTGCACAATGTTGTTAAAGACAGCTTGAAAATAGCAGTCATTCAGTAGTGTTTTCTCAAAAAGGCGTGGAAGGTCACGAATGATTAATTGGTCTTGGCTCATGGTAATGGTCGTGTGAATTAGATAAGAAAGTAAAAGGAACTTAGTTTTACTTTTCCTCATTTAAACCTGAAGAAATCTCCCTAGACCACAACATGAAGCAAATGTGTGAGAGATGGGAACAAAACGCCAGATGTTCCAAGGATATCTACACCTAAAGTTGATGATTGCATAACTGCCAAGACGATCAGACCTCCATGGTGGTTACTACCTTAAACTATATCCTGCTGAATGAAGGTAGTAAACTACGATATGAAGAAAAATCTTGTAAGAATAGAGATTATGCAAGTCGAAGTTAGCAGAGACTGCACACAAGATGGGCACATCGACTAAAGATAGGATATGTTAGCAGTAGGACGAGGGGTCAGTCGCCCATATCAGAGATGGAGACCTCAGCAACAGGTTCTCTGATATGTGTCAAGGTCCGTGCGAGACCATTGATTCCCAGTGCAGTGGGAGATGTATTGCCCTGTATATATGTGTTGATTAAGGGCACTGTACGTGATAAACTAAAGTTATGTATCACTTTAGTTAGTCTTCTAACTTGAAGACATGAGCTGTAAAATTGTATAGATGATAAGGGATCATGCTGGAGATAGAGGCCAGCATGTTGAGAACCAGTCTCCAAGTTGGAGATTGGTGTGATTGTAGGATTATGGAGCCTGGTTTGAAAGTTGTAAAGGCACCAGGTAGATTGTTCGCTCAGTTGTGGCTTGAGCGAAGCTCACATGAGTGCGGACTCATGGACTCGAGCGAAAGAAAAATCTTAGAGAATTGAGATTGTGCAGTAAAGCACTTGTAAATCTCATCTGAAGAAAATCCCTTGCAAGCTCCATGGATGTAGACGATCCTGATGCATTTGAAGATGCATTCGGAGAGGCATCTGGACATTTATTTGAAGACGTACCTGCAGATGCATTTGATAGCAGAAATCTCTCATGGGTAACAAGCATTCCAATGAGGGAATGCAATCATTTGAAAGATGCAACTGTTTGTAACATCCTAGTATGACACACTTGGGTAGAGAGGGTGATTGTTGAAAAACCCCAAGTGTGAAAGGTCACTTGAGATTGTAGCCACCCACCCATCCACCAGAATTTTCTAGCAGCAAATGTTGACCAAAATTGCTGCACCGATTGAAGGCTTTCTCTTGGACAATAAGTGTGGGAGTTTTGTCTCCCATGGCTTCTCCTATAAAAGGAGATCATTTGCTGAAAATTAAATTTATCCTCACTGCGGTGAGAGATCAAGGCAGAGGGCTGAGCGAAATTTAGGTTCTGGGGAAACCCAGAACAGATGCCATTTGAGAGATAGGGGGTTGTTTATGAGTGTTTGTAATTTTGTACAAACATATTGAAAATAATGAGTTTCCGCTTCAGTGGACGTAGGCAAGTTGCCGAACCACTTAAATATTGTCTCTCTATCGTTTTGTGTCATTTTTGGATAGGCCAAAGGCACAACAGTACACCAGTTCTATCTTCCCCTGTCTTCCTCCCCGTTCATCTCTCGCTCTCTCTCTCTCTCTCTCTCTCTCTCTCTCTCTCTCTCTCTCTCTCTCTCTCTCTCTCTCTCTCTCTCTCTCTCTCTCTCTCTCTCTCTCTCGGTTGAGTTTGCTAAGATTTTATTAGGACTAGGTCACAGGTGTGTGTTTGGAGTTACGGTAACACATCATGTTAGGTGATTGGTTGTAAGTTTAGGTATTGGATATCAATTTTAAGCATATTCAAAGAACAATTATGATTTTGTAGTGTTGTTTGTTATGGGATATGAGATGAAAAAGAAGAATTAGGCATGAATGCCTTGGCTAGGTGGAAATCTAGGTTTGATCACTATATTTCGGAGGTGGAGCTTGGATGAGTTAATGTTGTTTTAGGGAGATAGCGTAAAAGTGGAAATGTATTGATGATATGTTGTTAGTTTTGATTAAATGGATCGACTCGTAGATAGTAAGTGTTTATGAAGTATTTGAATGGACATATGCATAATTATGGTAGTTCCGACCAGTCCTAGAAGTTATTTTGGTTGGCTTAAAGTTGCATAGTGATCGAGTTAAAGAATGGGAATCATGCGGTTATTGTCATGGAACTAATTAGTATGTTTTGTCTCATTTATTTTAGAGGTGTTAGGTTATTTATTTCTTTTTCTCATAGATTGTATTGATTTTTTTATGTTTTGATTGGTTTTGCTCGACTTTATTGTGAAACAAATTTGGTTGTGCTAGTAAAGTCAAGCAAGTATTGCTCTTAAACTAGACTTGTAAACAATTAGCCAAGGTTGACTTTCAAGAAAAATTGCATGTTTTTGTGCTTGGACCAACCTCGATTACTTTCTACACTATTTGCATTTGAGAAATAAAATGTGACATTTTATCTAGACTGGTGTAGACATAAGCAATTTTTGTACTTTATTTCTCTATTGCATCATACGTGAATATGGCATTGTTCTTTTTTTGCATTATATTTCAAATCGCTGAGACTTAAGACTTTGTTCTGCTTTGGTTATGGGTCCTATCACAAGTAATAATGTTAGCCTTTGTTTTGTTACTGGCCCTACCACGGATTATAATTGTGGCCTCTATTTTAACTTTGTCAAAGGTATAAAATGTAGCCTTTCTTATTATGTAGGTACTAACATCTCTATTTTGAGTATCCTAATTTTGGACACAAAGTGAGTTTTATTCTACTTAGTTAGCTGCAGATATACACAGCTTTGCCACGAGGGTAAGCATGGTGTCTATTTTTGTTTTTGATGCTATTTCAATTATACTTTACTAGCGCTGAAAAGCTGAAATTTTCAGTTTGGTTTTTGGAAAAAAAAAAGGAAACTGACAGACATACCTTTTTCACATGGTGCAAACCGACCATATGGAGGGATACTGACCGGACCAGTTCCAGACGGTTATCGGCCGGTCTATCGATCGAGCTATCAGTTTGGGCCTTTTTTGGGCCCTATTTGTTATACACTATTTCTAATATACATTGGGGACCGATATCAGATTGGGCCTTTTTTAGGCCTATTTGTTATACACTATTTCTAATATACTTTGGGCTTTTCTTGGATTACTTCAAACAATTTTTAGATCACTATTTCTATATTTAAGTTTCATTTTTATTTTAACATCATTTGTAATTTTGTATTTTTAATGTTATCTATTAAAAAATAAATCAATTACTAAATTAGCAACAGATGTTACTTCCTATAACTATAAATTTATAGTACTAATACTATAGTCTATAACTATAAATTATAATACTAGTATTAACTATATTACTTACTACTTACTACATAATTAAAAAAAATAAACATAACTTCACTATATGTTTAGTATTACGTATTACAAAAAAAGACAAATTGTCTTAAACATAGAAACAAATAACAATGAAAAGAAAAAACATAACACAGATAAATGACAACAAATTGAGAGTGATCTTCAATCTTTATGTTTGCTACTACCTTCAACCTTCAATCTTCAATAGTTATCATGTTTGATTGTACGTCCAACTCTATATACAAATATTAATAAATATTAAATAATTAATAATAAGAATTAAGAATAAAATATCAAATGTTGGTGAATTTTGATGATGAAAAATACTAAAATTAAATTACAATGAAAATATAGAAAATATTACCTGATTCTACTACAAGACACTTAAATGCATCTGATCACAGTAACTCATCATATTCTGATAAATTGAAAAATCTGGAAGCTAGGTGAACATGAACCGACAGAAAAATCTAATTTCATCACAAACAATTTCATCACAACAATCACAAGAAGTCAGCACCACAAGGATTGGACAATGTGAAAAGAAAAAAAAATGATAAATTTCCAATCATCATTCAACCGGGCAAAAACAACATAGGCAATGACTCACCAGAGATGTCTAGCAGCATGAGAGATGAAGGAGAGGGAAAGAGATGAGAGAGGTTGAGAAATGGGAGTTTGCTAGAGAGGAGAGAGGCGTTGGTGCCGTGTGGTGTGGGGGTTCGTCGCTGCGAGAGGAGGAGGAGGTGGTTGCATGCAAAAGTCGAGAGCATTCCCTTTAGTTTTTTTTTTTTAAATATATATATACGTTTTAAAACAAAATGACGCCGTTTAAAGTGAAATGACATCATTTTGTATCATATATATATAATATAATATATAATATCGGCTGGTTCGATGGTTCAAACCTGGTTCAAATAGGCCGATGTCGGTTCAGAGTATTTTCTACTATATGCCGACTAGTTCTCCACCAATTTTGGTCGGTTCCTGTCTCTGGCGGCTAGTCTCAGTCGACGACGGTTGGTCCAGTCGGTTCCTGTTCACTCCTAATATTTATGCCTAATGTCTGTTGTCTATATCATTATCATAATTAAATGCTTCTAAAATACAACTCTGTTATTAGATTTGTGACATGCTAGAGAATATTTATAAATTTTGAGCCTATTTTCTTTGGAATGATTTTTGGGACATTTGAGTTTTGAGGATTATTGTATTAAGCTTTAATTATTGTGGATTTCAGGTTAGCCAATGAGAGGACTACATAGAGCGGTTTGAGTTGATTTGAGAAGTGGATCGACTGATGGTAGCATTAAATCACAACCAGTAGAAAATGTAAGGTGTGTATGATTGAAGGCTGAAGAGGGAGTTAACGGTTTTAACTGCCGGAATAAAACGGTGCGTTTGATCTTAAAGGAGTAGTGTTTCTGAAGCTACAATACGCTGCGTTGCAACATTAATAAACGGTGCGTTGTATGAAGACTTAGCAAGGGTCGACTAGAAGCAAAGTGACGTCGGTTCATTTGCATGTAATTGTTAGTTGTTTCTGTTAGGATCGGAAGGTAGCATAAAAAGACTGTTCTGGGAGTGAAAAGTTTTATCGGAATTCTTGTAATTGGCACAGAGAGAAATTGTGGAGCTTAGGGATTGCTCGAAAATCTCTACTAATGAAATATAGTGATTACTTGATTCTTTGATTGTGTGTTCCTTACCTTGTGAGATTGTGAGGTTTACTACGTTAATTTGTTCAATTTCTGTAGCTTGCAATAGAGGTCTTCTTCTGGTGGTTTCTCGAGCAGGACGAACATAACAATTGGTATAAGCTTAGCGATCGATCCTTACTAATGGCAGAAGGGACACGGGGAGCATTGAAGGGTCAACAGCAAGAAATGGTGCAGCAACAATTGGAGCATCACCAGATCGCAATTTCTGGTATGGCCGAGAGGTTAGATCAAATGTCTAATGTTTTAAAAACTTTGGTGGAAACTGTCAATATAATCTCTCGTAGGGAGAGAGACACTCCTCGTGATAGAGATAATGATACTAGACCTCATGATGAGAGGGGTGGGGTTCAGAGGAATTTTAGATTGGATTTTTCACGTTTTAATGGACTGGAACCTGCTAGTTGGGTCTTTAAGGCTAATCAGTACTTTGACTGCTTTCAAGTTCCATTTCACCAAAAGTTAATGGTTGCCTCACACCATATGGATGGGGAAACTTTGGTTTGGTACCAAAATGGTTTAGATTCGGGGCAATTTAATTCTTGGGAGACCTTGGTGGTAGCTTTACAAACAAGGTTTGGACCATCCTCATTTGATGATCCTATGGAAGCTCTGACTAGGTTGAGACAAACTTCTTCTGTGAGTTTGTATACTTCTCAATTTGAGGCATTGACTAATAGATTGAGAGGCTTATCTGAACGACATAAAATGAGTTGCTTCATTAGTGGATTAAAAGATGACATTCGAATTCCTGTTAAAATGTTTAATCCATTGAATTTGGGGGCTGCTTTTGGTCTGGCTAAGTTACAGGAGGAATATGTGTTGTCCTCCCGAAAATCTTGGAGGCCTACTAATCATTATGCTGATAAGTGGCCAATTAACACCACTGCTCTTAATGACTCAGTTTCTCAAAGTCCTAAAGGCTTGTTGCCTTTTAAGAAGGTTAATCCTTCTCATATTGATGAAAAGAGGAAAAAAGGCTTGTGTTTCCATTATGAAGAAAAATGGAATCCGAATCATGTGTGTAAGAAACCAAAAGTCTATTTTATTCAACTTGATTCTGATATAGAAAGCCAACCAGAAGTTGAGGAGTCTGAGGTTTCTATTCATGAAGAGCCTAAGTCTGCTGAGGGTGATAGCTTGGAGGTTTCTGTCAATGCTATTTCAGGATGTATTGGGGGTAATGCTATGAGGTTGCATGGTTATGTGGGCTCTTGTGTTGTTGAAGTTCTGGTTGATTCAGGGAGCACACACAATTTTTTGGACCCTGCAGTAGTTCAAGCAGCAAAGCTGAAAGTTCAGCAAGATTCTTGTTTGCAAGTCTGTGTGGCTAATGGGGAAAAAATTGTGACTCAAGGCAGTGGGCAAGAAATCATTAAGCTTCAAGGCTCAAGGTTTCCTGTTCCCTTTCATGTTCTTTCTTTAGGTGGTTGTGATGTTGTACTTGGGGTCCAATGGTTGAAGACATTGGGCTCGATTACTTGGAATTTCTTAGATATGTCCATGAGTTTTACTTGGGAGGGTCAAGCCATTAAATTGGAGGGCTTAACTTCTGCAACTGTTCAAATGATGGTTGGTGCTAAAGGCTTCAAGTCTGATTTTGTGAATAAGCAAGGTTGGTTACTCCAATTGGTGCTTGTTGACAAAGAGTCTCCTGGAGTGTGTCAAGCAGGACCAATGTCTGGGTGACTCAAGGAGTTTGCTGATGTTTTTGAGGAGCCTATGGGACTGCCACCAAGAAGGGCATTTGACCATCCAATCAATTTGAAGGAAGGGGCCTTACCTGTTTCTGTTCGACCTTACAGGTACCCTCATTACCAAAAGTCTGAAATAGAAAAAATTGTTCATGACTTGTTGACTTCTGGTGCGGTGAGACCTAGCCAAAGTCCATTTTCTTCTCCTGTTTTGTTGGTTAAGAAAGCTGATGGAACTTGGCGTATGTGTATTGATTATAGAGCCCTAAATCAGGAAACTATTAAAGACAAGTTTCCAATCCCTATTATAGATGAACTTTTTGATGAATTGTTTGGGGCCAAGATTTTTTCCAAGCTGGATTTAAGGGCTAGTTACCACCAGATTCGAGTAAGGGAAGGAGATATTGAGAAAACTGCCTTCAGAACTCATGAAGGTCATTATGAATTCCTAGTGATGCCATTTGGGCTCACTAATGCACCTGCAACCTTTCAAGGGTTGATGAACCACATCTTCAAACCTTTTTTAAGGAGGTTTGTGCTAGTTTTTTTTTATGATATTCAGGTTTATAGTAAAACTATGGAGGACCATTTGTGGCATGTGGAAACTGTTTTAGGCATCTTAAGACAACATACTCTTTATGCTAAAATGTCTAAATGCAAGTTTGGGGTGCAGGAGATTGAGTACTTGGGCCATATTATATCTGGGAAAGGGGTGCAGACAGATTCTGTAAAAACAGCAACTATGGTTCAATGGCCCATTCCTAAAACCTTAAAGTCATTAAGAAGATTTTTAGGTTTGACTGGCTATTACAGAAAATTCATTCGAGGCTATGGTTCAATAGCAGCTCCTCTAACTAATTTGTTGAAGAAAAATTCTTTTTGTTGGACTGAAAAAGCTGCTGTTGCTTTTGACTTGTTGAAAATAGCAGTTAGCAATCCTCCTGTGTTGAGATTGCCAGACTTTAGTAAACCCTTCACCATTGAGTGTGATGCTTCTGGTGTGGGTCTTGGTGCAGTGTTAATGCAGGAGTCTCAACCTATAGCATTTTACAGCAAAGCTTTGAAAGGGAAGGCACTATTGCTGTCCACTTATGAAAAGGAGTTGTTGGCTTTGGTTTCTGCTGTGCAAAGGTGGAGGCCTTATCTTCTTGGCCATTCCTTTAAGATCAAAACTGATCAAAAAGCACTTAAGTTCTTGGTGGAACAGAAGATTGGAACTGAGGCACAACATAAATGGGTTTCAAAACTCATTGGATATGATTTTTCTGTGGATTATAAGAAAGGCAAGGAAAATGTGGTGGCCGATGCTCTTTCCAGAAAGAATGAAGAAGAGCAAGTTGTTTTGGCAGTAATTTCTTTTCCCACTCCATTGTGGATCGATGAGCTTAAAGGGAGTTATTCCTTGTGCCCAAGGATAGCAGATATTGTTACTAAGTTGCAGCTTGGGGAACCGGGTCCTGAACATTTCTCCACGCAATAAGGGTTGTTATTGAGGAAGGGTAAGTTGGTGGTTGTCCCTGCATCCTCTATGCAGTCCAAAATTCTTGAATATATTCATAATAACCCTCAAGCTGGTCATGTGGGGTATCATAAAACTTTGCATCGTGCTAGAAGAGACTTTTGGTGGGAAGGTATGAGGAAAGATGTGAGAAAATTGGTCAAGGAATGTGATGTTTGCCAAGTTAGTAAGAATGAGAATGTTTTGTACCCTGGCCTATTGCAGCCCTTATCCATTCCAGAATCTCCATGGTTGGACATTTCCATGGATTTCATTGAAGGGTTGCCTCTTTCAAATGGTGTTTCTGTGGTATTTTCTGTGGTTGATAGACTAACCAAGTCTGCCCATTTTTTTGGTCTCTCACACCCTTTTACAGCAGCTAAGGTGGCTCGAGTGTTCTTTCATGGTGTTTTCAAGTTACATGGTTTGCCTCGATCAATTGTTTCAGATAGAGACACAGTTTTCACCAGTGCATTTTGGAAACAACTCTTTCAATTGCAAGGGGTTTCACTTGATTTCAGCTCCTCTTACCATCCACAGTCTGATGGACAGACAGAAGCATTAAACAAATGCTTGGAAGGTTACTTAAGGTGTTATTGCAGTCAAAGACCTAAGGAATGGAACTCATGGTTGTCAATGGCTGAATGGTGTTATAACACCACTGTCCATTCTACCATTAGCATCACTCCTTTCGAGGCTCTTTATGGCTACCCTCCTCCTAAATTACTGGCTTATGTGCCAGGTACTTCTTCAAATGATGCTGTGAATAAGCTACTCAGATCAAGCGAAGAGTTGCTGACTTTATTAAGGGCTAATATACTCAGAGCACAGCACAGAATGAAGTTTTTTACTGATAGAAAGAGGAGTGACAGGTCATTTGAAGTTGGCGATTGGGTATTTTTAAGACTTCAGCCTTACAGACAAAAAACAGTAGCTTTGAGGCACAATATGAAGTTAGCCCCACGTTTCTATGGCCCTTTCCAGATTGTTCAAAAGTTGGGGACTGTGGCTTATAAGCTTGACTTGCCTGAATCTTCCAAAATACATCCAGTTTTCCATGTTTCTTGCCTTAAAAAGAAACTGGGTCAGCACATTACCCCATTGCCTACTTTACCCCCTACGGATTCTTCTGGTCAAGTGCAACCTGAGCCTCAACAGATTCTTGAAAGGAGAATACAGAAGAAGGGAAATCATGCTGTTACAGAAGTGTTGGTCAGATGGGTGGGAGCTACGCCTGAGGATGCTTCTTGGGAAAGTTTGTATCAGCTGCGATAGCTTTATCCTCATTTGGTGGGAACTGTACTGTGAATGTGTGTATGATTGAAGGCCTTGTGGGCAAGTCCTTTAAGGAGGGGAGAATGTAAGGTGTGTATGATTGAAGGCTGAAGAGGGAGTTAACGGTTCTAACTGTCGGAATAAAACGGTGCGTTTGATCTTAAAGGAGTAGTGTTTCTGAAGCTACAATACGATGCGTTGCAACATTAATAAAACAGTGCGTTGTATGAAGACTTAGCAAGGGTCGACTAGAAGCAAAGTGACATCGGTTCATTTGCATGTAATTGTTAGTTGTTTCTGTTAGGATCGGAAGGTAGCATAAAAAGACTGTTATGGGAGTGAAAAGTTTTATCGGAATTCTTGTAATTGGCACAGAGAGAAATTGTGGAGCTTAGGGATTGCTCGAAAATCTCTACCAATGAAATATAGTGATTAATTGATTCTTTGATTGTGTGTTCCTTACCTTGTGAGATTGTGAGGTTTACTACGTTAATCTGTTCAATTTCTATAGCTTGCAACAGAGGTCTTCTTCTGGTGGTTTCTCGAGCAGGACGAACATAACAGAAAAATGAAGCAATCGGCTGTTCTCGTTCCTTTTTGTGGAACTCCATTTCCACTACTTATGGAGAAACCACCTAATGAAGATCGACAAGTGTACTGTGGGACCCACACGCTGGCAGGAATAAGGTGGGGTTAGGGGCATTTCACCAACTCTTAACTCAATAAATATGATAATAATTTTTTGGCATCGATCTGAAGATCAATTCATTTATATCATATTTTTGTTTTATAGATGCAATTTATATGCATGCTTGGATACAACTGATTGCAAGTTTTTATAAAACCAAAGGATTAATTGTATATATAGATGTTGATCAAAGTCTAGAGAGTTTTTTTTTTGGTTAAAATGAAAATTGAATTCATGATTAATTTAACAACGATAATCGAATTCATGATTAATGCAGAGATATTGTTAATTTAGACATAAAAGTGAAATGCGTTCAATTCTTTAATTCGACTTAATTTCAAAGTCGACATTCAAAGTCAAGCATACGGCCACGTCATATTTGAAATTATGTGCAGCTTGTGGAAATAATGCGAAGACTTCAAAGTCAAGCGTACCATTATCAATATGCTTGTTGTTTGTTGTTGATCTAATTTTCAGCGATGTTTGCGGGAGTACTCCCAATCAATTTGCAATTAGAGATAAAGCATGGGAAAGCCCAATAATAATGAAATGAGAAATATATAAATAGTAATAAAATTATTTGAATTAGAATCAATATGCTTTATTGAATTTTGAAAAATAAGAAAGAAAATGTTGAAAAACATTAAAATATTATTAAAATATAATTTTTATTTTAAAATTTAAAAAACTTGAATTGTTTTTGTCTATTCAATAAAATCGTAAACATGCGTTTTGTTTATCTTTAGGAAGGAAAATAGAAGTGGAAGTAAATACTTGCTGACTCAGTACGTACTAGTTTAAACTGTTTTTGTTTAAATGATCATGCACGAATTATGTTCTATTAATTATTTATAGCCTTAGGAGGCTATATATATATATATATATATATATATTAAGCCTACTTATGTAAAGATCAATATAATTAATATCAATGGATCTTTAGTTTAGTAATGTGGTGTTTACTATGGACTAAGTGTTAGACAAGATAAACAATGCATATCAGAATCTAATTCTAGAGATCAACTTCAATCAGTTTTGAAAGCTATGCAGAGAATCTAGGAATTATAGTTTATATATTATCCAGTTGTTGTAATCTTTAATTTTGTATTTCAAATATTTTATCTTATCTCTGTATTCAAATCTGTAAAGATCATTATAAATACATAAATGCATATCAAGCTGGAACTCACTTGAACCAGCCTTCCTAATTCTTCTAGCTTGGTATCAGAGCATTCTGGCTCACCCCATCCGATCCTATATGGCCTCTCCAAGTCCTTCCTCCACTACATTCGTTCTTCCTAATATTACCCCATTAGTTTATGTCAAACTCGATGGATCCAACTACCTAAATTGGACTACTCAATTTATTCCTGTATTGCGTAGTCATGATCTCTTGAGCATTGTTGATGGCTCAGAACCCTGTCCTTCCCAGTTTATTATTGATGATACTGGGAAGCCCACATCTGATCTCAACCCTGCCTATCTGTTATGGCAGAAAAAGGATCAGTTTATTTTGGCATGGTTGAATGCCACTTTATCTGAGAAGGTTCTGTCCACAGTTTATGGACTTAACACATCTCGCCAAGTCTGGACCACTTTGGCAAATCGTTTTGCTCCGCACTCTCGATCTCGAATCTCTCATCTCAAGAGGCAACTTCAAACTTTGCACCAAGGATCTCGAAGCTGCTCTGACTACTTATTAACAGCTAAGAGCTAGTCTGACCAACTTGCTACTGTTGGCAAACCAGTAGATGAAGAGGATTTGATTTCTTATATAGTGGGAGGTTTCAATCATACTTATCATCCATTTATTACTTCATTGAATTTTGCAACTCGTGATACTTCTATCAGCTTTGATGATTTTCAAGCTGAATTGCTTAATTATGAGCAACTCATTGAATCACAAACCAAGCATGTTGCAGCAGACATCAGCATTGCTTTCTTCACACAGAAGCCAAAGCAGCAGCAGTTCAATAAGAAGAAGTTTTTCCCACAGCAAAACTACTCTCACCCACAAGGCAAACCTTCCAACAACTCTTCAACACCACCCAATCAGCAAGGTTCCAAGTCTTCTACCAATCAAAGACTTTTTTCTACAAATCGACAACCTTGTCAGATATGTGGAAAATCAAGTCACCAAGCATTAGATTGTTATCACCATATGAATTTCTCATACCAAGGCCGCCATCCTCCATCTCAGCTTGCAGCACTAGCAGCCCAGTTCAATGTTTCTCAGGAGGTTGAACAGCCATGGTATTTGGATAGTGGCGCAACAAACCACATAACAGCTGATCTTGACAACTTAACAATCCAACAACAGCCATATCAGGGTGCAGACAAAGTAAAAGTTGGCAATGGAGGAGGTTTGCATATCACACACACTGGTTCTTCCTTCTTTTCCTCTTCTAAGTCCAAATTTCTACTCCAGAATATTTTAAGATGTCCTCATGCTTCTTCTAACTTATTATCCATTCAGAATTTTTGTCAAGATAACAATTGTTATTTTATACTTACTGCCTCTTCTTTTATTGTTAAGGACTTGCAAACCCAGGAGAGACTCCTCTAAGGACCGAGTGAAGCTGGCTTGTACCCCATTTATTTGCAGCATTTTCAGTTCAATAAAACCTCCACAAGGCCTATCTCTCCTCCCTCTTTTACTGCATTGCTAGGAGTCAAAGCACCAATCCAAGTTTGGCACTCAAGATTGGGCCATCCCTCTGCACCTATTCTTCATCAATTAATTACTAGTTCTATGTTATCTCTCTCAGGTCCCTCTAGGTTAACTAAACTTTGTGAATCTTGTCAAGTATCCAAGAGTCACAAACTTCCATTTAGTGAGTCAACTAGCAGGTCTACATCTCCTTTGGAATTAATCCATTCAGATTTGTGGACCTCCCCTATTTCTTCTGTAAGTGGGTGCAAATTCTATGTAATTTTTATTGATGATTTCTCTTGCTTTGCATGGCTCTTTCCTTTGCATCACAAATCAGATGTTACTATGTGCTTTATTAGATTCAAGTGTTTGGTTGAAAACTTATTCTCTTGCAAAATAAAAAAGTTCCAAACTGACAATGGAGGAGAATATACTTCAACCTCATTCAAAACATTCCTTGAAACACATGGTATCCTCCATCGTCTAACCTGTCCATCTACATCTGAACAAAATGGGATCTCTGAAAGAAAGCACAGGCATATCACTGAGACTGGTTTGTCTCTTCTTGCACAATCTAAACTCCCATCCAAGTATTGGGTTGATGCCTTCTTAACTGCCACCTATCTCATCAATCGACTTCCTACTCCAGTTCTTGCCAATACTTCTCCATATTTCAAGTTGTTCAATACACAACCAACTTACTCAGATCTTAAAACTTTTGGTTGCACTTGCTACCCCCTTCTTCGCCCATATAACACTCATAAACTACATTACCGTAGTAAAAAGTGTATTTTCCTAGGATATAGTGCTAATCAAAAGGGCTATCGTTGCTTGGACCCTCATTCTGGTTGTGTCTATATCTCAAGACATGTGGTGTTTGATGAACTCGATTTTGATGCACAAGACATGCTCACTCGAACTGCAGAGGGTGCTACTCCTGGTTCCACACTTTCCACTACTACAGGTTTGTCTCTTCCCACCTTTAGTTCTTCTATTGATCTTTCTATCCCTTCCAATGCTGTTACTCATGCTCCTTACAATCAATCTACTGCAGTGATCACAACAGAATCTGACTCTCCTTTTGGGTCCCCATTAGATCACTCACCTGATTCTTTGACCTCATCTAATTCTCCTACTAATTCCACTACATCTACAACACCTGCTTCTATAGAATCTGCTATCTCCTTACCTTCCCGTATGGTTACTAGGTCACAAACAAACTCCTTAAAACCCAAATAGTTTCCTGATTATAAACTCTTTTTCTCTACTAAACACCCTCTTCAAGCTTTGTCAACCATTACTCTTCCTCAAGAACCAAAAACTTACTCCCAAGCAGTGAAAGATAAGAATTGGTGTGATGCTATGCAGGCTGAATTCAAAGCTGTTTTAACCAACAACACATGGACTTTATGTCCACGCCCTGCAGCTAAGAAAGTAGTGAGGAACAAATGGGTTTTTAAACTTAAACAAAAATCTGATGGCTCCATTGACAGGTACAAAGCAAGGCGTGTGGCAAAAGGATTTGATCAAGAAAATGGCATTGATTTCACTGAGACCTTCAGTCCCGTCATTAAACCGGCAACTATTAGACTGGTTTTAGCTCTTGCTGTACACTACAACTGGACCATTCGACAACTGGACATCTCTAATGCCTTCCTACATGGATTTCTTGAAGAGGAGGTTTTCATGGAACAGCCTAAAGGGTTTGAAGATCCTTAGCATCCAGAATATGTCTGCAAACTTCAGAAATCTTTATATGGGCTCAAACAAGCCCCTAGGGCCTGGTTCATGCGTCTCTCACAAGCATTATTGGAACTTGGATTTATTGGTTCCAGTGTTGACACTTCTTTGTTCACTTTTCATCAGCATAATATATGCATTCATGTCCTTATTTACGTGGATGATATCATAGTTACAAGTAACTCTTCTACTGCTGTTTCTCAACTTGTTTCTACTTTGAGCCATGAATTTGCAGTCAAAGATCTTGGTGCACTCTCCTTTTTCTTGGGCATTCAAGTCACACACACCCCTAATGGTCTTCATCTTCATCAGGGCAAATATGTGACAGATCTACTTCATCGAACCAAGATGGCAGGTGCCAAACCTGCATCAACTCCTTGCTGTACAGGTAGTAAACTCTCCAAGTTTTCTGGTGAACCTCTGCCTGACCCTACAAAATATCGAACCGTGGTTGGTGCTTTGCAATACCTTACATTAACTCGACCAGATATCTCTTATAGTGTCAACCAACTCTGCCAATTTTTGCATTGTCCAACCACAATTCATCTCACTGCTGCTAAACGGGTCTTAAGGTATCTTAAGGGGACACTTCAGTTTGGTCTTCATTTCACAAAGGGTTCTCTACAACTCCATGGTTTTTGTGATTCTGATTGGGCTGGTAGCCCCGACGATCGTAAATCAGTAACAGGCTATGCTATATACCTTGGTCCATGCTTGATTTCATGGGCTGCAAAGAAGCAACCTGTTGTAGCTAGATCTAGTACTGAAGCTGAGTACAGATCCATGGCTATCATAGTAGCTGAGTTATATTGGCTGCGAATACTATTCCGTGAGCTACAAATTCCATTAACATTTGCTCCATGCCTATGGGTTGACAACATTGGAGCTCTTGCTCTATCTTCCAACCCTGTGTTTCATGCTAGGACGAAACACATTGAAGTAGATTACCACTTCATCCCTGAGAAGATTTTAAACAAAGATTTACAAGCTCATTATATCTCTACTTATGATCAGCCATCAAACATATTCACCAAGGGCCTCTCCTCTTCACGTTTCTTACTACTTCGAGACAAGTTGATGCTGTGCTCTCTCCCCATCAACTTGAGGGGGGATGTTAGACAAGATAAACAATGCATAACAGAATCTAATTCTAGAGATCAACTTCAATCAGTTTCGAAAGCTATGCAGAGAATCTAGGAATTACAGTTTGTATATTATCCAGTTGTTGTAATCTTTAATTTTGTATTTCAAATATTTTATCTTATCTCTGTATTCAAATCTGTAAAGATCATTATAAATACATAAATGCATATCAAGCTGGAACTCACTTGAACCAGCCTTCCTAATTCTTCTAGCTCTAAGTATTTATTATGTATTGTCTCTCAGGTGAAAAAAAGTTTTAAATTTCCTGTTACAAGAACGACATTAATATAGCGTTATTCAATCGAGACATTGTCCCGCGCATATGTCGATCTATTTCTTATAAGGAATTTTTAAAATTAAAAAGTTTATGGAACAGAATGAGAGAATTAAAGAGAGAGATCAGTTGGAAGATGATCAGTAAGTAAAAATTTATTTAGATCTTTACAAATCTACACCCCTCCCTACACCTTCATTGGATTCTTTATCGCCCCCCTCCCCTCCTCCCAAAAGGACAGTATCCAATCTGTAAATGTAAACTTTTATACCGAACCATGTAAATCTATATATCTCTTTCTTAATATATATTTTATACGTTTTATTTATTATTTACTTCATAGATGAGCATCTAAATATCATATCAGTACCCACGCCATCATCGTTAGCTTGGAAGCTCCGAACAATTTGTCTTTAGATGTTGTACAAGATTTCTCGCTTTCACAAACAAGTCTGGAATAAAAGTATATCAACAATAATTGCATTCGTGCTTGTAGAAATAATGTTACCACATATGTAAAAATGCAATGCGTTTAATTCTTGTGGTAGACTTAGGGAAGACTTTCAAAGTCAAGCACACAATTATTGAAAATAACACAACGACTATGCCATGAGAACTAGTTTTTCAAATACATTGCATCATTAGATACACTTTCTTTTTATTTGAGGAATTCTCTTTTCAAGTGCATTCATGGTACGATTCTCTACTCTTTTTCATGTTATTGAATTATATTCAATTTATTATTAATAATTCTTTAAAGTTTAAATTAAAAGGTTGATGGGGGAGAGAATGAAATAACTTAGAGAGCAGAGATCAGCTAGTAGAGTAACTAAAAATTTACTCAGATTGAAGAGAAAGATAGATTATAGAGAGGGGCTTTATCAAGCTAGATTTGGTGGACGTCCCTCTAAATTATAATATATTATGTTCTAAAAATTTTTTTGGCCATGAGAAGGGAATTATAAAGGATAATCATATGACCAAGCAGAAGCTTGAAAAATGGAATGATCTAGAGAATATTGAAATAAATCAACCTCAATTATTTATTTTAAGATTTTTTTTTTTTTTTGAAAAGAATCACTTTGTATTCATATTCAACTATTAACAGTATTAGTATACATTTTGTCTATGAGTAACTGATTTACAATCAACTCTGGTCCCTCCTCTATCCAATACACATCATCCTCCCCAAACATAGCCAGTTTTGCTAGTTGATGAGCTACCTCGTTACCCTCCCTGTGGATAAAACTCACCTCCCACCTGTTGTACATCTTTAGTTTCTGCTGCAGGCCTTCCACTAAGTGACCAAACCTTGAATCATCCCCCCTATGTTTCATTACCGCATCAATTACACACTTAGCATCCCCTTCAAACACCACACCCCATAACCCCAAATCCTCACACAGCACCATTGCTTCCCAAAGTGCAGTACATTCTGCAACAAAAGCATGGCAACTATATGGCCTTTTAGCACACTTAGCAGCAAAAATATCACCATTACAGTCCCTGATGACAACCCCCACACCCATACACCTCGAAGCTACATTAATAGCTGCATCAAAGTTAACTTTGAGTTGCAAACCCACTGGCTTCCTCCATCCCCTCCCTCTCCCATTCCCAGCTTTAACAGTTTCCTTCTCACCACTACCCTCCAGCCTTCTTCGAGCTAGCTTAAAATTTTCATAACCCACCAAAGACATCTGCATCACAGTAGCTGGACCCAACATTTGCTTGTCAAAAATGGCTTTATTTCTCCGGTGCCAAATGTTTCTCAACATCATCACCATCTTCTCAACTTCCTCAGTTGAGAGTTTACAAAACATATCATTTAAGAGCTGAAAAACATCATACACTCCAACCCTCCATTTCTGAACAGGACTCCTCTCTTCTGCCCACACATCAGAGGCTGCTGGGCACCACCAAATCGCATGCATCACTGTTTCTTCATCTTTCTCACACAATGGGCACATTTCATCCTCAACAACCCTTCTCTTTCTTAAGTTCACTTTTGTTGGAAGGATATTATTGATCACCTTCCATAGAAAATGTTTAACAGAACCAAGAACATCAAGGTGCCATAATTTCTTCCATGTTTTTACCTCATTTCCAGCTCTCGAGGCCTCACCCTCTTTCTGCCTTCTTCTCTCTTGCTCCATATGGTAAGCACTCTTGACAGAATACTTACCATCTTTTGTAAGCTCCCATGTCAGTCTATCCTCAGCTCCCATTGGCCAAATTGGTAGTGACAGTATCAAATCAGCTTCCTCCTCATCAAAAATTTGTCTCACAAGCTCCACCTTCCAACCTTTTGTATTATCATCAATCAAATCAGATACCTTGGCCTCTGCTTGTAATATTTTAACTTGGGATTGAACACAACCTGTTACAGGCTTAGGTAACCATTTTTGTCCCCAAATTTTTATATTCTTTCCATTTCCCACTCTCCATATCAAGCCTCTCCTTACTACCCCCAAAGCTGACCAAATACTCCTCCATATGAAGGATGGAGACTTTCCGAGTTGAGCTTCAAGTAATTGAGAGTTTCTGAAATATTTTTCTTTAAAAACTCTTGCCACCAAAGAACTTGGATCCTTTAATATTCTCCATCCCTGCTTAGCAAGCATGGCCAAATTAAAATCTTCAAGTAATCTAAATCCCAACCCTCCACTTGTTTTACTCAGTCCCATACAGTTCCATTTCCTCCAATGAATCCCTTTGTCTCTTTTATATTGAGCCCACCAGAATTTAGCAAATAACTGCTCAATTTCCTTACATAACCTTTGAGGCAGCTTAAACACACTCATTGTATAAGTTGGGATAGCTTGTAGCACAGCCTTAATCAAAACTTCCTTCCCAGCTTTTGATAGGAATCCATTTTTCCAATTTTGAATCCTACACCATACTCTATCCTTAAGTCCCCTAAGGGCATTATATTTTGATCTCCCCACAACAGCAGGCAATCCGAGATATTTCTCATATTTGTCACAAACAAAAGACCCAGCCTCCATGAATATTCCTTTTCTCACACTTTCCTTAGTATTTGAGCTAAAGAAAATCGAAGTCTTTTGCTTATTTAGTTTCTGCCCTGAAGCTTTTTCATAGCATTCAAGTATCTCATAAATGCTTCTCCATTCCTCCTTAGTAGCCTTGCCAAATATCACACAATCATCTGCAAACAGCAGGTGATTTACCCTTAAACCCCCCCTAACTGCTGCCACCCCTTTTAGGATCCCATCCCTTTCAGCTTTCAAGAAGAATTGACTCAAGCCTTCAGCACATATCAAGAACAGATAGGGAGAGAGAGGATCCCCCTGCCTCAATCCCCTAGATGGAATTATTTTCTTCCCAGGCCTGCCATTCACCACCACAGAGTAACTTACTGTTTGCACACACTCCATGAGAAGCCTTGTGATTTTCTCCCCAAACCCCAACTTGAGGAGCATAGCTTTCAGAAAAGGCCACTCCACTCTATCATAGGCCTTAGACATATCAATTTTTACAGCCATATTCCCAGATTTTCCTTTGTGTTTTGACTGCATCGAGTGTAATAATTCAAAAGCCACCAAAATATTGTCAGTTATAAGCCTATCAGAGATAAAAGCACTCTGATTTTGGGAAATTACCACATTCAGCACCTTTTTGATTCTATTGGCAAGAACTTTTGAAATTAGCTTATACAATACATTGCACAAGCTAATTGGTCTAAATTCCATAACATTCTTCGGCTCCTTCACCTTTGGCACCAAAGCAATAAGGGTATGATTCAGATTTCCAGTTATAGATCCCCCATTAAGGACTTCCAACACTGCACCTCCCACTTCCTTTCCAACTACACCCCAATGTCTTTGATAAAAACCTGCCCCAAACCCATCTGCCCCAGGTGCCTTCCATGGAGACATTTCTTTTAAGGCCCTTTCCACCTCTCCCATCCTAAAAGTCCCTTCAAGTTCCTCCCTCATCTCCCTACCAATTTTTGGTTTAATCTCAGCAACACAGCCTTCAATATTACCCAAGGAAGGTTCACTTGAATTATAGACTTCCAAAAAATAGTCTCTAAAAGCCCCTTCAATCTCTGGTGGTTTCCTGAGGATACACCCCTGTGAGTTTGCAATTTCACAAATCAAGTTCTTCCTCTTCCTCTGGCTAGCACAAGCATGAAAGAACTTAGAATTTCGATCACCATTCTGCAACCAATGTGCCTTGGCTCTTTGTTTCCACCATATATTCTCTTGTTCCAACAGTTTTTCTAACTCCCCACTGACCCTATTAATTTCAGCTACATGGCCAGGCCCTTCCACTTCCTTAAGAATTTTGAGTCTCTCAGAAATTCTTTTGATATTTTCCCCTCTCTTAGCATCCCTTTCTTTTGACCACACACTAAGAGCCTGTCTACAAGAATTAAGACACATCTGGACATAGCACAGTTTTCCTTCCACCCTATTGTTTCCTCTCCACCCACCACACACAGTTTTATTACACTCCCCATCCACATCCCAACTCATTTCATATCGAAACATCTTCTGCCTTCTCTCCATATAGTACCCTTCCCTAAAACAAGTCAGCAAAAGAGGGAGGTGATCAGAACCCCAAGCAATTACAGTCTCCACCCCTACCCTTTTAAATTCCCTTCTCCACACTTGATTAGCAACTGCTCTATCCAGCCTTTTTTTAACAAAGGAATCATCTTCATGGCCATTTGACCATGTATACTTCAAACCCCTCCACCCAAGATCACTCAACCCCCCATTCATTAGAGCCACTCTAAACTCTTCCATTTGACCCTCCCTTCTTTCTCTCCCACCCCACTTCTCCCCTTGAGACACAATTTCATTAAAATCCCCTATTACACACCATCCAACCTCAATTGGAGGCTTAATGGCTTGTAATAACTCCCAAGAAACCCTTCTCTTAGCTGTTTCTGGATTCCCATAAAATCCAGTCAATAGCCACTTCGACCCCCCACCTCTTCTATCTATTACCCACAAACTAATATGCCATTGAGAATATGACCATAGTTCAAATTTTTCCACATCCTTCCACAGCATCACCAACCCACCACTCAACCCTCTCGGTTCCACCACCAAACAACCCTCAAAACCCAACTTTTTTTGCACATAACCCACCTTATTGGATCTCACCTTTGTTTCCATAATGAAAACAACATCTGGCCTCTTTTCCTTTACAAGCTTGTAAAGGACTTGAACTGTCCGAGGGTTGCCAAGCCCTCGGCAGTTCCAGCTTAGGACCTTCATTGGTCCTGGCAGGGCTGCTTCACAGCACCTGCCATTAACAATGGAACCACACCCCCCTCCTTTGTTTCTTTGTTACCACTTCGACATCATCACCCTCTTTCTCTGTTTTCCCCACCTTCCTCCTTTTTCTTTCAATCAACACCACCTCCCCATCTAATTTTCCAACTCCCCTTGCTCTCCTCTTCCATGTCTTCCCTTGTTCTCGAATCTTTTCACTCTCAACCCCTTCACAAACCAGATTTTGTGTCATTACAACCTCCTCCCTTTCTAACATATCATTTTTATTTTCCAATCCACATTCCACTAACCTATCATCTTCCCCCTCACTATCTAAACTTACCTCCCCAATCAATCCATTTATTTTTTCCCCACCACTTCCCCCTTCCTCTGTCTCCTTCAGCAACATATTACTAACCTCTCCCCCCTTTATTTCCCCACTCTCTCCCTTAGAAACTTCCTCACCATTATTTTTACTCTCCTCTTCCCTCACTATATCATCCTCACCTTTCTCATTAATTTTTTCCATTCTCCACCCTCCACCCATAGAGTAAACACTCTCCTCTCCTTTTTTATCTCTCTCACTATTCTCATTTCTTCCCCCATTCCTCTCTACATTAGCACTCCAGTAACCTTTCTTTTTTGGTCCCCCTTCAGCCCTCAACCACGATCCATACTGCTCCATTACATTCTTACCACTCCCACTCCCCTTTGTGCCATTAACACAACCATCCTCACCATGAATCAACCATCCACAGTGAAAACATAGCCTAGGCATTTTCTCATACTTCAAATTAACCCATACATTTTGCCCCTTCACTTTGATCCATTTCCCTCTCACAACAGCCTTTTTCAGAGCAATTTCCACTCTAATTCTCAAGTATTTTCCCCAACCAATCCCATCTACAGGCACATCCACCTCTCTCACCCTGCCAAGAGTCTCACCAATTAATCTCCCCTTCTCCTTTGTCATATACGCCAATGGAAGATTATGGATCTGAATCCAAAATGGCTCACTCTCAAACTTCCACTCGTTTGGCTGTGTAAACACATCAAACTCTTGGAGTGCAAACAGTTGGTTGTCAAACAACCAAGGTCTACCATCCATCACTCTCATTTTATCACTAAGAGTTCGAAATATAATGACAAATTTATTTTTCCCTACCTCTTTGAATTCTGCAGGTTTGCTGATGCGCCATATTTTCCCCATGGTTGAAGAAATGATTTCTCTGCCAACTGATCTCTCCATACAGACCTTCCCGATGGCACTCCTTTCCCCCTGCTCCCGAACTTCCTCTTCTGCCTCCTCGCCTACATCTACAACTGCATTCTCCTCCTCCGATAACCTCAGTTTCTTCCACTGAGCTTCCAGTCCATTCATCCCTCCGATCGAGTTCACGTTCATGGCTACCTCACTCGAGCAGTTAGTTATAACTGCTATTACACCACCTCTATTCCTTAGAGAGAATAGAGAGGAGACTCTTGAATCACTGTCATCATTTGATAACCATTTTATTTATTTTAAGATTTAGTAATGCTACGTATAATCCTTAAATGAGGATTGCAATGTAGACCTAGATAATTTTATATTAAAATTTTTTAAAATTATAAAATATCTCTCATAAAATGATATTTTTTCTTATTCGATAAAGAGTCTGCACATGCAGTTTCTAAGTGGAGACTGTAAATAAAATTTCTTTTTATGATTAGGGTGCGGATCCTTCTAGAGCCACCGTTGGGAGCTCCTGTTAGGCTTAGAATTTTTTTTTTACATCATTTTTTAATACTTTTAAACATTTAAAAAAATAAAAAATTCATAATAATATTAAATAAAATTTTCTTAATCATTAAAAAAAAAATACTGAGAGCGGTGGCTGCCCGCGGGGATCTAGCATTTCTCTTAGGGTGCTGCCATGATGAGCCACTGTCTCGCACTCAACGTCAATACTATTGCTAAGCCATTCGCCGGTTCACTGAATCTGAAGAAATGTCACCCAGAGAAAAAGGCATCGTGTGGACTGGCGCTGGTCTAAGATAAACGGCGACACAATGGATCTGGGTTGTTGAATTAACTGCACCTAGACCATTGACCACTGACCTACGTCTCCCTCAATCTCAACGACGTCGAGGGAAGGAGAGAGTTGGGAGAAGACAGATGAGAGAAAAAAATCACGCGGAAGATACGGGGTAAAAACAGGGATCTAAAGAAAAATAAGGTTCGGGATCATGGCTGCTAAAGTAATAAAAGATGGTTTAACGCTATTAGTTTTTAACAAAGAGTAGGTCTTGGTAATTTTATTTTTAAAAATATTTAAAATTATAAAAATATTTCTTTTAAAGTATTTTTTTTATTTACTAAATAATCTGCACATACAGTTTTATTTGAAGACTGTAAATAGAATTTTTTTTAAAAAAAGAAAAAAAAAAGGTTAGACTTAGAATATTATAATATTAAAATATAATAAAATTATAACAACCATAATTGAATTATTTTCACTTTTTTAATTGAAAGAATTTTAAAGTCAAGCATACCAGTAATACCGTTGTACTTGTAATTATGCTTGTGGAAATATTAATGCAATTACTTTAGTTGAAGACTTCAAAGTCAAGCATAGACCTTTTCAGTCTACTCACCTGCTTCACTCCAACTGAAATAATAAATATGAGCAGGTGAACGAAAATGGATCCCAAATTGAATTTATAGCCCTCTGAACGTGAAAGAAGACCGTGGCCCGAATCTTGTGACAGACGTAATACTCGACACCTCTTCGAGCGGTGTATCTTCCTGCTATTGTAAGTACCCCAACCGTCTTTTTCTTTCCTATATTTTTCTCAACCATATGATGTTTCGGCTTTCATTTTTGGCAGCAGAAATTGACTCAACTTTCCTTACATTTTTTGTCATTTTTTTTTTCTTTTTTCTAATTTTGGTGCTACGTATATCAGATTTGTGCTATCTTCTGTTCAACATTCAATGAGAATTCCACTCCTTTCATGGCTTTTCTTCATGCCCGTATTCTTACTTTCTATCAGCTTTTATGTTCCTATGGTTTGCGGAAAATGTCTTACCAATCAGAAAGCCTTGTTGCTCCAATTGAAGAATAGCCTCGTTTTTCACAATGCTTCATCTACAAAACTGGTGCACTGGAACAAAAGCATCGATTGTTGCTTATGGGAAGGCGTGACCTGCAACAAGGGACGTGTTATTGGTCTTGACCTCAGCAATGACTATCTCATGTTCACTTGACAATTCAAGCAGCCTGTTCAAGCTTCAATATCTTCAGAATCTGAATTTAGCATACAACTACTTCAACGATTCTGAGATTCCTTCAGAATTTAATAAGTTGTCGAATTTGGTTTATTTAAACCTTTCAAATGCAGGCTTTCAAGGACAAATTCCAATTACAATTTCGCATTTAAAAGGATTGGTTATTCTCGATTTAAGTGATTTGGGCTTGAAGCTTGAGAATCCAAATCTAAATATGCTTGTTCAAAACCTTTCGAAGCTTACGGAACTTTATCTCGATGGTGTGGATATATCAATGCAAGGGCATGAGTGGGGCCCAACATTATCATTTTCACTACCAAATCTAAGAGTGTTAAGCTTGTCAAATTGCGATCTGTCGGGGCCTTTTGATCCGTCCTTGGTGAATCTCAAATCCCTCTCAGTTATTCGTATGAGTGGTAACAACTTCTCTGCTCCGATTCCTGGCTTTTTGGCAGAATTCAGAAATTTGACAACCTTGATCTTCAGTGGCTCTTCATTGAATGGAAAATTTCCAGAAAAGATCTTTCAAATTCCAACATTGCAAATGGTTGACCTGTCAAAAAATGATCAACTTGAAGGTTTCTTGCCAGAATTTCCGTCGAATGGATCTCTTCAAACCCTATTCCTTAGTGAAACAAATTTTTCAGGGTCATTGCCATATTCTATTGGGAATCTCAAACTATTGTTTGAAGTCTATCTTTCTTATTGTAATTTCAGTGGAGAAATTCCGAAGTCAATGGCAAATCTCACCGAATTGTTTCATTGGACATGTCATGGAACAGATTCAATGGATCAATTCCATCATTAAGCATGAGCAAGAATCTGAAAACAATAGACCTTCACAACAATGATTTAACAGGTCAAATTTCTTCCACTCGATGGGTAGATCTTTTGAATTTGGAGGTTCTTGATTTGAGTTCCAATTCACTAGAAGGGAGTATTCCAGTTTCTCTTTTTTCCCTTCCATCATTGCAAGAATTATACCTTCAAAACAATCGATTTTCTGGCCAACTTGATGAATTTTCAACTGCTCCTTCTTACTTATTGAATTCTCTTGATTTAAGTCACAACAACTTGGAAGGGCAAATTCCCATGTCTCTGTTTAAACTAACTTCTCTTAGGGCACTTGATCTTTCTTCAAATAACTTCAATGGCTCCTGGCAGTTTAGTGCAACTCAGAAATTAAAGGATCTTAACTATCTCGATCTTTCATACAATGATCTCTCAATTGAATATAGTGGAATTAATTCTTCAATATTCTCTTCTCCCCAAATTTCAACTTTGAAATTGGCTTCTAACAAGTTGAAAAGATTCCCAGATTTCTTGCGAAACCAATCTGCCTTATATGTTCTAGACCTTTCAAACAGCCAGATTCATGGAGAAATACCACACTGGATTTGGGAATCTATTTCGCTCATGATCTTAAACCTCTCCAACAACCACTTGGTCATGAATCTAGAAAGACCTTTTCTTTCTATAATCAGAGTGGTGGATCTAAGCTCCAACGAACTCCAAGGGCAACTCCCAAGTCTCCCATGGTCTGCTGACTACTTGGATTTATCAAAGAATAATTTCCACTCGAGCATACCAACTAGCATCATTGACTCCATGACTAATACGCATTTCCTTTCTCTTTCGAGCAATAAATTTTATGGGAGTATCCCCGAATCAATTTGCAATGCTACAAGTCTTAGTGTCCTGGATTTATCTAACAATTTCTTGAGCGGCATGGTCCCCCGTTGCTTACTTGAAATGAGTAAGACTAGAGAGCAGTTTGAGCCAATTCTAGCGGTGCTAAATCTAAGGAAAAACTACCTCACTGGTAAAATTCCTGATACGTTTCGAAGTAATTGTGGTTTGCAAACTTTAGATCTTGGTGAAAACCAATTAGAAAGAAAATTGCCAAAGTCTTTGGCCAAGTGCACAAATTTGGAGTTCCTAGACATCGGGAATAACAACATTGAGGATACTTTCCCATGTTACTTGACGAAGATATCTATGTTGCGTGTCCTTGTTTTGCGATCAAACAAGTTTGATGGACCTATTGATTGCATGGAGTCCAATGCCACTTGGCCAATGCTTCAAATTTTAAATTTAGCTTCAAATAATTTCAGTGGTAAGCTGACAGAAAAGTCGTTTGGCATCTTAAAGGCACTGATGGCCAATAAAGATGAAGTGGAGTTGGAGCATATTCATAGAAATTTTCAGTTTCCCAGAGCGTATGGTTTTAATTATCAAGATAAGCTGACAATTATTGTCAAAGGTCTATCTCTGAATCTGGTGAAGATACTAACTCTTTTCACCATCCTTGACCTTTCATGCAACAACTTTGATGGGCCTCTCCCTAAAGAAATTGGAAATTTCAAATCACTATATGTCCTCAACTTGTCTCATAATGGTTTCACAGGAAATATTCCACAATCTTTGGGAAAATTAAGTTATCTTGAGTCACTAGACTTGTCAAGCAATAAGCTTACTGGTGAGATTCCTGTCCAACTCGCAGATGGTCTAATTTTTCTATCAGTCCTCAATCTTTCGTTCAATCAATTGTCGGGAAAAATTCCACAAATCAAGCAATTTGCTACATTCCCAATATCTTCCTACAAGGGGAACATAGGATTATGTGGCTTTCCTTTGGAAGAACATTGCAAAGGTGAAGGGCCGGGATTGTCGCCTCCAACATTTGTAGAATCTGACTCGAATTCTGGGATTGGAATTGATTGGAACTTTATAAGTGTTGAATTGGGATTTGTTTTTGGTTTTGGGATTTCTGTTGGGCCTCTTATGTTTTGGAAAAGGTGGAGGATGTGCTACTACAAACATGCTGATGACATATTTTTTAAGATCTTCCCTCGGCTATATATTACATTAGAAAACCGTCGAAGACAAGCATACATGAACCATAGGCGACGAGCTCGCAGAAATCAAGGAAGGAGCCATGAGTGATAGCTTGATAGACATGTGCCATGAGGAGTAATGTTATCAGGCAAGACTTTTCTACGTTTCAATATAACAAAAAATGAAAAATAAAATTTTCCAAGCAATTGGATGTGAATATTGCTTTAAATGATATTGCTTGTTGTTATAAAGCTAAAAATGTTATTAAAATAATACTTTTGATGGTAGATTTGCAGGTGATTTATGGAAGGTCATGAACCGGATTTGGAAGCAAACTGACTAATGTTGTCGGCGTCGCTATTATATTTTGGCACTCGACTTTTTAAAGTAAGATTGGCAATAAATGGATGTACTTTTATATATATATATATATATAGCTAGCTTTAAGTTTTACTGGACTTCCAAGCATAAATCTATAGACTCAATAAACATAAGGTATATGCAATAGATGTACTGAGGGATATGAAATGTAATACCAATTTGAGCTGTAATGGCTTGTAATGGCTTTTCATGGAGTGGATTATTTAAAAATATAAATAGTATTAGATTTGCAAATAGTTGATGAAAAAAGTGGTGTAATGGCTTGTAGTATCTTACCTGTATGCTACATGAAAAGTGGTTTAAGAGTCCATGCATTTATTTGAGTTATAAAGAAATTAAGAATGGTTATAAGCAAAGATGCAAAACTAACTTTGACAATACTAATTTGGGAATTCTGATGTTATTTAAGCATTTTAATTTCTTTTACATATATTAACATACGATTACCATCCAAAATCTTATACATGGTATTACGTACAATTGGTCATGATGAATTTGTAAGAATATATATATATATATATATATTCATATCTCATGCAGGCACTAGCCAAAGTCCCACAAATACCATGCATTGCAAGAACTACTACTCACCCAGTTAACAAGCACAGCAGAATCACTCTCAATCTCAAGCTACGAGTACCCCAAAGAAGAACAGAGTCGCACTCCACTAGCCCAAGCTCGCATCTCTGCTTCCAATTTAGTGCCAAAACCATAAGCTTCCAAAAACCAGCAAGAAAATTTCCCTCGGCATCTCGAATCACTCCTCCCCCACCACTATTGCCGGGATTCCCTCTACAACTCCCATCCATATTAAGCTTCACCCAGCCCGCTGCTAGCCGATTCCATTTAATCACATTAGGCCAAAGACGCTTGAGGGGCCAGACTGGAATCTCCGTAATCTCGAGAACTCTTCTATCTGCAGGAGTCAAAGAAGACACCTTCACAATATTTGCTGAAATGTGCCTCAACCAGAATTTAATAGGGCGTCATACCAAATCCACAGATCCCAGAACACCCTCTATATTGGCTTTGCATCATCTCACACATAGTCTCCAAATAATTAAGCAAGGCAACAAACCAATTAAGACAACCCTTTGTGACGACTTTCGATCATAAGTTAACCAAGTAATGACCTTTGACCACCAAGAGCTCGCCCCCTGGTGTTGGACTCCAAATGCCAAAGCAGCTCTCTTCCAAACCTTCCTCGCCAATTCGCTCATACTAAAAATGTGATCCAAGGTTTCCACCGAACTATTGACACAGCAATCACATTTACATGCTAAAGGGATACCTACAGAACAAATCCTAGCATCCACAGGTAAACAATTAAACTTGGCTTTCCAAAAACAGAAACTTTTTTGGGAAGGTATTTATGCCATATCCAATCCATCCACGGAACCTCAACCCTGCGCACCCTGATGGCATCCCAAGCCAAAGAGGTGGTAAAAGAACCATTACGATCTAGGCTTCCACACCTCCACAAACTCCTCCTATCTCACTAACAATTTCCAAAGCTTTTGAAGAACCAACTACCTCATGAAGAAGCTCAACATCCCAATTTCCATCTCGAAAGCAATCTTGAACTTTAAGAGTCGGGTTCACCAGCATGGAAACTGATTCACAAAGCAGACCAGTTGACATCCATCTATCAAACCAAAAAGAATCTTTTTCCTCCCGAATACAAAATTTCATATTAGATAACACATCTGGGAGAACCACCAAAATCGATTTCCAAAATCTGGAGTCCGAAGCCTTGCGAACACATAAGGCAATATGATCAATTTTAACATACTTGGCTCTGAAAAATTTAGTCCATAGAGATTCCGACGAGACCAATTTCCAGGCAAAGTTCTTATGTAAAGCTCGTTAAACTTCTGAGAAATCCCGAAGGCCAATACCCTCCTCCTTGACAGGCTTACACAAATTGGACCATTTCTTCCTTGATTGTCCATTAGATTCACCCCAAAAGAAAGAAGAGAGAATAGAATTAATCTTGGCAAGAGTGATTCTCGGCACCTTCAAAACAGCAAGTAAATTCGTGGCCATGCTCGACAGTACATGCCGAAGTAAGATTAAACGGCCTCATTGCGACAACAATTTTACCTTCCAACCCGCCACTTTCTTCCTGAATTTACTAACCAGTGGCTCTAGCATACGTGCTGTAAGTCTCCCTGAGACTAGAGGAACTCCAAAATATGTCATAGGAAAAGATCCTTCCATGAAACCTGTCATCCGAATACTACAACCAAATAATATTTTCTTTGAGAGAAAGAGAGCGGATTTTGCCTTATTTTGCCTCCTAGGTCTCCAAAGTCTTAAAAAACATTCTCATCGACCTTATATTGCCATTTGAAAAAATCAGCATGTCATTGGCGTAAAGCAAATGGGAAACCGAAGGAGCTCCACGAGGATGATAAAAAGTCCCAATCTAACCATCCTCAAACCTCTTCTTCAGCAGCCTAAAAAGCACCTCTTCCATTAGAATGAAAAGATAGCGAGATAAGGAATCGCCTTGTCTCAAGCTCCTTGAAGGTTGGAAAAAAACCTTTGTACGTGCCATTCATCATTAACCAAAACCAAGGAGAACTAATGCATTCTTTCACCAGCATACAGAAATGAGTAGAAGAACCAAAGTCTTGTAGAACCAAAAGTAAGAAACTCCAATCGACCCAATCATAGGCCTTAGCCACGTCTATTTTTAGCATCACGTTTCCACCCACAGCTGCATGATTCCAGGAAGTAGCCATCTCTTGCGCAAGAGTAATGTTTTCAAAAATACTATGCCCAGAAATGAAGGCTCCTTGCCCATGAGAAATCAATTTATGTAGCAAACCTGTCAAGAGAGAAACCAGGATCTCGGAAAAAATTTTGTAAGCAATACTGCACAGACTTATGTGTCTGAACTTGTCAAAGCCTTGAGGATCCTGCACTTCAGGAATAAGAACAATATATGATGCTGAATAAAATATTGGGAGAGGGTGACCCCGAAAGAAATCCACCGCTGCTTCCACCAACTCCTTTTTAACAATGCCCAACAAGTAATATAAAAAGCAGTGCCCAAACCATCTATACCGGTTCAAGTTGTTGGTCAATGTAAAAGTTATGCAAGATGCTTGAAAAATAGAGTTTTAAAACTCAGTTTGAATCTTCAGTACCGTTTGTTGGAATATAATACACATGTCAATGTTTAGTTATTAGAACAGGAGATATCCTGTTAACGACGCACTGGAGGTAAGCCGAACCCACCCTGGACCGGGGCTGCTTTGAGTCATAATGGATAAAAGATTCTCCTATTCAGAAACCACCTGGAAATTAAGGGGCTAAGTTCCGGATGTAACCCAGCTCCCAAACCTGTCATTTAAAGATTCAAAATAATTCACCGCAGTGTCATGTATGTCCTCCGGCGATTGCAAAACCACTCCATCCACTAACGTCATGGATGAAATGATCGTGTTCTTGCGCCCATGATTAACACATGCGTGACAAAATTATTTCGAATTTTAAATTTTAATTGCCTTCAAGAAACCATTTTTTTTTTTTCGCTTGTTGAGCTAATCTCAGTTCTTCTCTATTCTCCCAAACTTGTAACTCTGCTTTTGACACCAAAAATTCAGTTTCCAGATCAACATTAGAGCATTGTTATTGGATTATGTATATGTAAAGGACAATTTTGATGATTATAAGATGAATTTAAATTTTAGCTATTTCATTAACATAGATCTCCACATTGGAATAACTATTTTTTTCATTATATAACAATAAAATAATAAAAGCTTAATTTGAAATCTTATATAGTAATTAATAATTAATAAATTAAATCTCTACATTGCATTATCTATTTATTTATTATATAGTAATAAATAATTAAAAAATATTTAATTTTTTTAATTATTAATTTATTTAATTTTAAGAATGTAGATAGAGAAAGAAACCTTGAGCAAAACATTCACTGTAAAATAAAAGCAGAGTGTAGCCTAAAAAGAAAATATGCTACCATAGAAGTCCATTCTACCACTAAGCTTGAAACCACACATTTTGAAGGCACTGAAGTCCATTTTCGCTTCGAGCTTCCTCTAACTTCTTACTAGACAAATAAATAGCGATCGAGTCAGCAATTGATTCGAGTCCGCGACAAGTTGAATCACAAACTCACGTTTTGAGGCTGAAATCCGTGCAATGAGCAGTTCAAGGGTTCCAACGAACGAGTGGTGCTCGGCAATTGGGCAGATCCCACAGACATGCAGAATGGGTGAATCAAATTCAAAGCGGTCCAGGTACAGGAACTGGCCGAGTTGCAAACGGTTGATCAATATGAGGTCGTTGTCTCGCTCGGAGAGGGAGACATAGGTGAGTTGAGGGAATCAGAGAGCTAGATGTAGAAGCCATGGTTGGGCCAGAGGACAGAACCAGGGAGAAGAACCTCCTTCTCCACTTTCACGAGAAAGATTGACAAAAGGAATAAGAGAAGTGAAAAAACTATGTGGAATGATGAAAGGAAGAATAGAACTGAAAATGGGAAAAAGAATTCGAGGGAAATAAAACGATGGTAGTTGTTCTGAAAATATCCAGAGGAGAGAGGGAGAGTTAAAGAAAAATAATAAAATAAATATTTGCTTGGTGTACAGTAACTATCAAATTTGCTTTTACCCTTCTGTTTACTGTAGCTGAAAGTTAAGAAATTTGGTTATAGATAATCCAATGCAAGTGGCTTTTTTCTTTAATAGTTAAAAAGTAGGATTATATTTGGATATGAATAATTCAGTGAGAGTGCTCTTATACCCCGCCTGAAGTTGAGACTCAAGATCAAGAACCACCCTCTCTTCCAATGTTTTAATGTTAACATCCACGTGCCCAAACACCTATAAATTCCAGCCCCTAAGAGCCAACTTTGTGCGCTTAAGTTTAGCTGCTAACAGCCTTAAACCACATCCAGAGTCCCCACATTCCAGATTTTTGCCACAAAGGCTTTAGAAGACTCATGTGTGCACCACATGTTTTGAAATCGAAAAGGTTTAGGGCCATAGTGATGAAATAATTTTTTAAAAGCAACAAGCAATCATTTCACAACTTCAGCTAGTCCTTTCTACAAGCAAGCTACCCTTTGAATTGTCCAGTTATGCCTTGCCATGGACCTCCCATGTCAGCCACCTAAAACAGTCTTCCACTAAAGCCAAAAACCAAGCGTCACTCCATCGTGTACAAGGATCACCCTTGAACTTGTTCACTTCAACGAGCAACCTTCCCATCATCCACATGCATGCCTTACTCCACCGAACCCAACAACCCTCTACCTTATTTCCCACGCCCACTTTAGTCCCCCTCACATGCACACTAGTTCACACAACACATTTAACACCTTTGAGAGCAAACCATGAGAGTGAGAGAAAAGCAAGCAAAAGTTAGGAAATTATCTTGGTGATTAGCTCGATAAGCCCCTTTTTCTTAACCTCTCCTTTTATTTTGTGGTACTCTAGGTTAAGGACTTGATGGCTTCGGTGTTGAATGTTTTTCTTTGAGTTAAAGGGTTGAATCTTGGTGATGATGGGTATGACAATTTCAGCTAGCATGTGTTGTTTGTGTTGGAGTTTTGCCTAGAAATACCATATAGTTTTTGGTTATACTTGGTGCTTTCAGATTTAATGGAATTAGTGACATGTATGGTGCATCAATTCTTCGCTTGAGTATATAAAGCAAGAGTATTCACCCAAACTTTTCATAACTTATTTAGGGTTGGAGAATTCAAAATACTAGTGTGAGTTCTCTTGAAGAGTTAGTTTCTCTTGAACTCTAAAATGAGAATATCTTCACGCAGGTGTAACCTGTGCACCCTAAAAAAAAGCATCGAATTGTAAGCTGCCATGTAGACACTTCATTCTACTATCTTGTGACCGCACTATAGAAGAACACTCCATCATTTTCCGTCTCTCTCTCTCTCTCTCTCTCTCTCTCTCTCTCTCTCTCTCTCTCTCTCTCTCTCTCTCTCTCTCTCTCACACACACACACACAGAGTCCCACCACTCCCTCCCTCCTTCCCTCCTGTCGATCCCTAACCCCCCACCCCATGCGTCCCTCCCGCCTCTCTTTGTCCAGGCCAAGAAAACCCGTGAGGAATGCAGATCAACCCTATTTGCCCCCTCTCCGCCACTCGTTTCGCCTTCTCTCTCCGTCGGTACGTTGAGGAGATCAACATCGAGTCTGGTTGCAAGAACAATGTTGTTTCAAAACCCTGAAAATGACTTGCTAGAGAGGCCACGGCCTACTGAAGGCCACTGAAGGTGGCTCCGTCGAATGGCAAGAAGTTCTGAGGAGTACGGCAACAGCCATGGGGAAATTGGGCAGTCGAGATTTGAGATCCCACAAGACGTGTTCGACTGTGGCTGGGTACCAACGACACCATTGAGGAGGCTGCCATGTTTTACGATAATGCAACCATTAAGTTTCAAGGTCCTGACGCTTTAACCAACTTTGTTACTCCATCGAAAGAAAAGCCCGAAATTAATGTTCCTTCGGTTTCGAGCTATGATTCGGGCGATGAGTCTCACTATTGCAGTCACAATCTTTCTTCACTGACTTCTGTTCTTCAATATAGAACTCCTTAAATAGCCCACAAAATTAGTGCAAATCCAGTCTGATCTTCAATTGGATCTACGTTGAAGACTCAACCTTAACAACAAGCAACGAGAGTTATTTGCAACCCATTGAAAGTCCCTATGGTCTTGAATCCCTCTCAGTCCCTTGGAGCCCCATGCCCCGTCTCCTTACACTCTCTCTCTAGCATGCTCAGGTTTTCCAGTCGAGAGGCTTACAGATCTAGATACAGTCGTTTTAAAGAGCGTTTTGAGGAGACTTAGCTACTATCGCCACTGCTGCGGTTGGGTTTTGTAGTGTGTCATCTTCTTATTGACGAGTTGGTGCTGGGCAGATCGAGGCTAGGGGATGCCTTACCTTCTCAACTCGGGATCTTCTCCTTCGCCAAGACCACTTCTCTCTCTTCCTCTCCCATGGTTTGTGAATAAGTTTTTGTTTCTAGAAGAATTGAAAATGACCTTGTTTTTAAACTTGGGTCATACGGGTTCGACCCGGTTTGGTTTTGTTTGGATTGAGTCGATTTGGGTTGGCACCTAAAATATGGGCTTACGAGTCAAGTTGGGTACAAAACTGGCTTTACCAAGCCAGGTTGCAGGCCTAGTTTGCATAGAATACTAAAGACCATCATATCAGACAGGGATCCAAGATTTACACGCCTTTTTTGAAGGGCTTGTAAGCTGCGATGGGCACAAAATTAAAGTTCACTAGCGCATATTGCTCATAGACGGATGGCCAATTCGAAAAAACTATTCAGACTCTTGAGGATATGCTGAGAGCATATGCTTTGGAGGTCATAGGTAGTTGGGAAAATCACCTACCCCTCATAGAGTTTGCCTACAACAATTGTATCCAAGATTCTATTCATATGACACCCTATAAGGCCCTATATGGGAGGAGGTGCCGATCACCTCTAAATGGGGATGAGGTTGGTGAAAGCAAGCTCATTAAGCCAGAAATAATTCAAGAGATGAAGGAATAGGTCAAGATCATACAAGATATGATGGAAATAGCTCCAAGCCTTCAGAAGAGTTACGCATATACATGTAGAAGAGACTAGTCATTTGAAGAAGGCGAATGTGTATACCTAAAAACATTGCCCATGAAAGGGGTTAAATAGTTTGGAAGGAAAGGGAAACTTAGTTTGAGATATGTTGGATCATTCCAAATAATGGATAAGATTTTCCCTGCGGAATACATGATTATTGCGTTACCAGAATATTCTGGTGAAGTGCACGATGTGTTCCATGTCTCCTTTTTTAGGAAGATCTTCGGACAATAAGAACCTCATTTAGTCAATCCTGGTAGCTTCCAACTTCAGCCTAACCTTACATCCAACTTCAGCCTAACCTAAGTATGAGGAAGCTATAACACAAATTTTGGATTGGAAGGAACAGAAACTGAGGTCCAAGACAATACTCTAATAAAGGTTTCATGGGGAGATCCAATAGCTCAAGATTTTACCTGGGAGAGAGAAGTTGATATGAGAGAGCATTACCCATACTTGTATAAGTGTTATTGATTTTATGTTTGTTCCCAGCAAATGTTGGACTATACCTTGTAAATTGTATTGAAGTTCGTAATGGATAAAACTTCACAATTTCAAGGAAAAAATTCTTTCTCAAGAATGGGAGGATGTGAAGCCCAAAGTTTGAAGTTAAGTGGGTATTTGTTTTAGTGCATGTATGTGTGCTATGGGCCCAACCAGTGTAGGAGCCGTGTTGGAAACAAAAAAGAAGCCTAGCCCATATCCTTAAATGGCATCGTTTCTTATCTATGGTTAAAACCCTAACTTTCTTCTTCTTCTTCTTTTCTTCTCTCCCCCTCTCTTCTCTCTAGTGCACCTCACCACCATAGCCCCTATCTCCTTCTTGTTTTTCCTATGTAACCAGTGAGCTCTGCTTTACCATCCATGCCTACCACCACCTCACCTCCATGCGTCATCACTGTCCTGGCCCCTCTACACTTGGCCATCATCCTTACTCCCCCAATCTATGTCGCCTTCTCTCTTTGCCTCCCCAAGGATTTAGTCATGTATTTGCATGCTTTACATTCAAACCTTGCCCAATGCAGCCACACATTAGAGAGCTCAAGCTCCCTTTTGCTACGTCTCACTACCGCTTATCCCACCAACCCAAGCCCTACCTCGTGTCACTGTGACTGGTAGCTAGGCCTATAAATAGGCCAAGGCTCTCATTCTCTTTGAAACACTGCAACCTCCCATCCTCTTATCCTAACCTCCACGCTGAGACTCATCTTTCTCACCCTCTTTGATTCCCTCTTTCTTTCTTTTTCCCTCTTAGGATTTAGTCGCCATCGCTCTGATCCATCACCCTCCACCGAGGGTCGTTTCACCACCCACCCACCTCGTCCATATGTCTTGGCCTCTCCCCTTTCAGATCTCCCCCACTTTCATAATCTCTCTTAGGTTCTCCACTACTACCAAATACCATCAACCACAATGAGCTCCTATTTCTTGCACCTCTTTTTCATCAGATCTTACCTCCATCAAAGCTTCCTCATTGTAGCATCTCTTGATTTCTGCACAAATCCGCTGTTGTTCATGGTGCTCCCCATTGCCTCTGTTGTGCTCCACCCTCTAAATGCTACCATAGTAAGCCCCTCTACGTCTCACCTCATCTTTTTATTTTTTTCTCATGTTCAAATTTGATTCCTTGTCCCTTGATGTAGCAACTTGTGAGACTCCAGAGACTGCTTGAAGGACCACCATGACATGCTCACGAGAACAAACATGACCAATAGGCAAAACTCAAAAGTTTCGTTCATCCAAGAAATTTCCTTTGTGTTAGTAAGTGGTCATCAAACTAAACTTTAAAATGCTCGCTATTGGAAGATTTGTGAATCTATGTTATGCAAGCCATGCCATCCAATAATGTCTATCATGCATTTGCATTTTTATTATTATTGCTTGTCATGATTTTTTTAATCGTGCTCTGTCCTATGATTATGCTATGAAACCGAAATGAAACCATTTTTGGGGTCAAAAGATTAAAAGCATTTTTTTGTGGGTGCTTGCAAATCACGACCCCAAGCTAAAATGGGGTATTATCTCAGTGGAGCTCTTCTGATCACTTAGGAGCAAGTAAAATTGAGTGATATCTCTTGGGCTGTTGTTGGGCGATAGTAGGCTCAATCAAGACGATAACACTCTCGGCACAACTCCATGGCCACTCTGCAGGCGGGGGTTAGAGGTTAGAGGATGTTTGGTTATGTACATGCTCGGCACGGAGTTGGGCATCGCTCATTACAAAATCACACGTACGGTCATTACTTGTGGTGTAATGAAGAGATCCAGAGTATGCAGATGATCCCTAGTAGAGGCCATGGTGCACACCGTAATTAAATAAATGTCAACCATGTGCTTAAATGTGATTTTTGTCGTGAGTGGTTTTTAATTGAAGAAATTCTTTGCATAAAAATTTACAAAGAAGGGTAATTTGGTTTTATTCATAGTAGTACGGTCATTGATTGTTGTATGCATCCATGTTTAAAACTCTAGGTTCTTGATTTATGCTTTTACTTGCTAAGATTGCGAGATCTCATTGTGGTGTTCCCACCTATGGTTCATAGACTTAAATGCAGATGACAAGTTTGAGCATCATGGATCAACCCCACCTGAGGAGTGACGACTCAGGGTTTATTTGTTTGGTTGTAGTTGAGAGATTTACTTTTATTCTTACTTTGATCAGTTGGATGATTGTAATAACTTTATGGAGGATTTCTTGTTGGGATGTAAACTTTAAATTTTCTAGTATTTAGTTTTTAGACTGCCTTAGTATTTCCCACCTATGGTTCGTAGACTTTAATGCAGATGACAAGTTTGAGCATGATGGATCAACCCCACCTGAGGAGTGATGACTCAGGGTTTATTTTTTTGGTTGTAGTTGAGAGATCTACTTTTATTCTTACTTTGATTAGTTGGATGATTGTAATAACTTTATGGAGGATTCCTTGTTGGGATGTAAACTTTAAATTTTCTAGTATTTAGTTTTTAGACTGCCTTAGTATTTCTCCATTGCGTATATTAAACTGTTCACATATTGCATGTCTGCACATACTTGCACGTGGCGATGGGGCATGTGACCTGAGTGGCCATTAGGACGCCCCCAACTTCACTTAGGATTTGATGAACATTTGAAGCATCAAGACATTTAACACAAGGTTACCTAACCCTCATTCATGATATATAAGATGTAATGTTCCTAACATATATTTAGCATTACGTAATATTCTCAGCGGATAATCTTTTCTTAAACAATACTATGCACAAACTGAAAATATCCAAAATACTTAAACATAAATCATACCTATGGAAATACTAAACATGCATGATTACAACACGAGTTCAAAATAATTGTAATCATAAGAGTACTAGAGATTGAACTTCTTAAGTACAAGTGGTAACTAGAGTAACTATTAGGCTATCCATCGAGTAGCTCACGCAACTCATATAGCGATGCCATAATATTATCTATAAATCGTTGCATCGAGACTATAAGCTCCATGTCGTATTGTCGTTGTCTAATCGACTATCTCCAGTTGCTCGACCTCTGGTGGACCTTCTGATCCTGACACATGGTCTATCATTTGGGGAAAATGGTAATTAGGACTATCTTAGTGAGATTTGATTACAAATCTTAGCAAGTTAATAGAAAATCTCCACACAAGGTAATGATGCATGCATGGCAGTAAAGGCATGAATGCATAAACAAATTCATAAGTAAGCATAACATAACTTGACATATGACATGGCAAAACTGACATAACTTAAATTGAAACGTGAACTGGACTTGAAACTTGACATAATAAGAACGTGATTTGAGACTTGACTTGACATGATATGAACTTGAAACATGACTAAACATGAACTTGAACATGACATGAACGTGAAATACATGAACTTGCAATCTTGTTCAATAAACTGAACTTGAGCATGAACTTAAACTTCAAATATGATTGAACATGGACTTGAACATAGCATGGATGTGAACATGAAACATGATATGAATGTGAACTTGAAACATGACATAAATGTGAGCTTGAAATATACCATGAACGTGAACTTGAGCATAACATAAATGTGAACTTGGAACGTATTCTTGTCTCATGGAATTACCATGTTGTTCTTGTCTCGTGGGGTTACCATAATAGTGTAGTCTTGTCTCATGGGATTACCATGATAGAGTAGTCTTATCTCAAAGGGTAACCATGATAGCGTAGTCTTGTCTCATAGGGTTATAAGGATTGAGCAATCTTGTCTCATAGGGTTACTATGATAGAGTAGTCTTGTCACATGGGGTTACGGTGATAAAGTAGTCTTGTCTCATGGGGTAACCATGATAATGTAGTCTTGTATCATGGGGTTACCGTGATAAAGTAGTCTTGTCTCATGGGGTTACCATGGTAGAGTATTCTTGTCTCATGGAGTTGCCATGATTTAATAACAACAACAAACTAAATAATAACTTAACTGCATGAGGATGTACATGCACTTGACATGATTTGAAAGGTTGTTCCTGAGATACACAAACTATACTCGAGATGAAACGTGGCATGAAATGAAAGGACAGAAGTCTTGGCATAGTGTAACATGACATAAACGTAAGGCGGAAGACATGACATACTTTGAGATAGAAAACAATTCATAGCATGACATAACATGTAACAGACAATATTTCATAGCATGACATAATATGTAACATACAATATTTTATAACATGGCATAACATGTAATAGAAAATATTATGTGACATGGCATATGTATAACAAATGGGATAATGTAACATGACATACTTGCAACATATATCAATATGTGACAAAATCGATTGTGTAAAAAATAATTATTTTGTGACAAAATAAATCATCTGTAACAGATAAACATGTAATAACATATCATGGTATGGCATATATGATTACATATATACGTAAATTATAGTTCCCTTACTCATCACACATGCACAGTAAACTGATAATGTGAAAAGCTAACTTATCTCGATTGTTGTCTTTTACGAAAATTTAGGTGCGAACACGAGGAACTATAAATAGTGATTCTAAAAGTTAAAAACTTCATCACCAACAATTTGAAACATTGAAAAATGCTGACTTAGAGTAAAATTATCATTTTACCCTCTACATGTGGGTAAACGACTATTTTACTCCTAACTTACTTGCATCCTAACTCCAAATATTAACAAAATTTACATTCCTTATGAAAATTTTATCCTAAACTCAAATATCAATTTAGAAAAAATTAAAACAATTCACAACTATGAAAAATCTCATAGGGCCGAAACATCCATAGGCTAAAACTCTTAGTTTTGTTACAATTCTTCCAATTCCAAAGCTCATGATCAAACCAAAATTTTAAAACAAAGATCTTCCTATTCTATGTTTAAAAACATACTTAAAACACATCTAATAAAAATATGATTGTCATCAACACCAAACTTTTTAGTAAAAAGATCCAAAGTTTTTAACTAAAAAGGCAAACCCTGGAATCTTACGGTTTGATCTATTTCAAATCATCCCCAAGACTTAAAAAAATAAAAAATAAAAAAAAAATCAACTACTAACATATTCATAACATATTCATAAGAACAATCATACTTTGAATCATCAAACGAAAGTCACCAAAAATCACTTGGAGTACTCAGCTCCATACTTAGTCCAAAAACAAAAATTTTCTCTTAACTAGTTTTGATCAACCACTTGATCCATGGTTTAAAAATATTAGATTTTCAAACCTAAATATCATATGGTCTAAAAATATGTCCTAAGGCAAATCCAAGTATTAAACTTAAAATCCTATGGTTAAAAATCAACCAAAATATAGATCTAGCCAAAAACATCAAACCTATGGCCTAACCGAGTATCCTCTTGCATACAAATCATATCTTTGAGAATAATACCACAAATATTCAAAATAACATACTAATATATATATAATTGGCTTATGATCCTCAAATAAAAATATCAAAAGCATCGCAGTAAGATTAAACCATAAAAGATTCAAACTTTCTTAAAACATAAACTGTTTTTCCTTCTCTAGTCCCTAAGTTTGTACATCTAAAAAACTATTTCATCAACAGCTTCAATCATGTAACAAATCCTCAACTAGTAATCATATACACATGTTAACAATACTTCATAAAAATTTCGGACCAAGATTTATCCATTAGCTTGGTCAAAAACTTCAAAATATAACACACTCTCCAGCTTATTTCCTAGAATGACATTTCTATGATTAAAACAACTTGTAACCAAACAAATGACCATACAATGGAGCAAACAAGATACTCATAGAAACAAGACTCAAACAGGAACTACATTTATGAAGGAAACCTTGTAAGAAAATATTTACAAAAGCTATGAAAAGAGCGTGCAATGTGACTTAGAAAAACTATCTGAGAGAACTTTTTGCTTTCTCTCCAAGAAAAATATGAGAATGGGATGGAATGAGTGTGAAATGGGCTGGCTGACTTCTTACGCAAATGAGAGATGATGAGAGGACTGTGAATGACTTTGAGTGATGGCTTTGTCATCCCAAAATAGTGGGCAAAACCAGCCTATGGTATTGTTGTCTAGAGGTGCCTTGTGAGAGGAAAAGAGTGAGGTGGCTCTAGCCTTCACTTCAAGTACATGCTAGGGGCTATATAGGCAAAGGGCTATCAAGCCCAAATCTAAATTTTCTTGGCCCAATCAAATATCCAAGGTTTAAAAGATTGGATAATGATGTCATAAATGAATTTGAAGGATTAATAGTATGCAAAAGTGATTTAATCAAGTAATTAAACATAATACTAGAAATCGAATTAGTTAGGGTTCGGAGGTCAATTTTAGGGTTTGGACAAAACCGTTTAGGGTTTGGATTTCGGCTTCAACCATGATTTTGGGATTTTAGTTGGATTTCAACCAATTAGCATTTTACTAGGGTTGAAACCTTATTTAATTTGGCACAATTTGGTTACTCGGATAGAATAGGGTTTTGCTTAGGTGGCATGATCTCACACCTTAATTCCTTTACATTTCATCTAATACTATTTACCAAGTAAGGCTAAAATCTGGCCAAGTGTCCAAATAAAACTTCTATAACCTAGTTTGGATATTCCACATTGTGATTTTGAAAACACTGCACTTAGTATGCTTATCGAAGTTACTATTCACTTCGAGAAAGTGAACAATAAACTTTGCATTGTAAAATCTTAAATATTCAAACCAAAGAGTGCAATTCATTTATCAAAATTCAACCCCAAAGTGCTTTTAAAAATAAAAATACAGTTTCGAACAGGTGTTTCATCTGAAAATATGCATTGGGATTATTGCACTGTAAAATCTTAAATAATCAAATAAGTCTAATGGCATAGACCATAATGCATTCTGACATTTCTAACTACCTCAAATAAATAAAATCATGCTTTTAGCACCATAGTGAGTGTTAACATTGACTATGCTGATAGACTAAAACCTATGCAATTGGTTGATTCGTGTAAACTTACGGGATTTTCACAGGGTTCCTAAAGCCTATAGAAATTTCACTTTTGAGTTCCTAGTGGGCTGTTATAGCCATCAACCTAGTGTCATGACTCCTACCAAATCACACGTGGTGTTCGAGGGTGCTATAGGTGGTATCAGAGTAGTTCGGCTCTAGATAAACCCACAAGTCACCTTGGTGCAGTACCATAAATTTAGGCTTTAATCTTTGAGAATACTTTGTTTAAGTTAAGAGATGGACTAATGGGTGACATTTTGGTAGGTGAAGATGATGCAACCCAGGTTTCCGTGTGACTACGCTTTTGGTCAAGCTCCTGAGGATGAACTATCGAGTGGTGATGGAGATTACGCCATGGGTAGGGCGTTGAATCACATGATATAATTCCTCTAGCAGAACTTTTACCCCAACACCGGGAGGAGTAGAGAGGGTGCTCCTATGAGACTTTCTTGGCCAATAGGGACCCTCAATTTACAGGTGAAGAATACCCACTCAAAGTTGGGAGATAGATCAAGGACCTGGAGCAGATGTTCAAAATTTGCGGGTGAACCAAATCCCAGAAGGTGCTTTATGCTGCAAAGAGAAGTTGCCGCCTGGTGGGAGACTAAGCAAGAATTCCTTTTAGCAGTGACATGGTAAAGCTTTAAGCAGAAGTTTGATGATCGCTTTTTCTCTAGCACTGTGAAGCATTAGAAAGTTAGGGAGTTCAATAGTCTCATGCAAGGTGATATGACAGTGAAGCAGTATGCTAGGAAATTCATGGAGCTCGGTAGGTTTGTGACTCATCTCATTGCCACTAAAAAGATGTAGGCCGAGTGATTTCAGGAGGGGTTGCATCAACATATCCACAGACAAGTTGCTTGTCTGCAAATTCAGAATTTTCAAAAATTGGTTGAGGTGGCCTCCATAGCTGAGTGTAGGCTCCCCACCAGACTAGAAGAGGCAAAGCTTTGCAAGAGAGGGAAGTAGTTTGGGGTCACCTAAGAAATTAGTGTCAAGGACAGGGGCAAGATTGAATGCATTTACTTTTGGACTGGCCAATGCACCTATAGCTTTTATGGACATGATGAATCAGGTGTTTCGGTCTTATTTGGATTCCTTTGTGCTAGTCTTCATTAATGATATTTGGATTTAATTTAATTTTATGTTGGATTTATTTTTGGTGTGCTTTGATTTCCTTGTGTATTTGGATTTCATGGGTTTATGCGTTAGGTTTAGGGACAGTCTGTTTATATGAGTTTTATGCTTGCACTTCATTTGATTCGAGTGCTTCACAGTCGTTTGTATCTTCCACTTTTGCTCGGATGTGTAATTTGGTCACGGAACCTTTGCCGAAGTCATTGGTGGTGGCTCTACCCAATGGTGAAATGATGTGGTGTTCCAAGGTCACTTTGGGATGCCCATTAAATTTTGATGGAAGGTTCTTGGATGTTGATTTGGTGGTGTTTAAGCTATTGGGTTTTGATATCATCCTCGGGATGGATTGGCTATACCGATATTCTGCGAGTATTAATTGCAGAAGTCGGGTAATTAGCTTTCAGCTTCCAGATGGTGATTGTCTGGAATTTACGGGGAGTAAGCTAAAAGAAAAGCCGGTAATTATATCGGCAATTCAAGCAAGAAGAGAGATTGCATGGGGAGCGGATGCCTTCTTAGTCCAGATGGTGTCTACACCGTCTGAGAAGAAGTCTTTGGTAGACATTCCCATTGTGTAGGAATTTCCGGATGTGTTTGTTGAAGACTTGCCTGGGCTACCCCCTCATCGTGAAATGGAGTTTGTTATAGATTTGGAACTTGGAGCGGCTCCTGTACATAAAGCTCCTTACCGCATGGCACCGGCTGAATTAAAAGAGTTGAAGATTCAGTTGCAAGAGTTGGTAGATAACGGGTTCATTCAACCAAGTACTTCGTCGTGGGGTGCGCCAGTTCTGTTTGTTAAAAAGAAAGATGGAACCCTCCGTATGTGCATTGATTATCGGGAATTAAATAAGGTGACCATCAAGAATAAATATCCTCTCCTACGGATCGATGATTTATTTGATCAGCTTCAAGGAGCAGCTGTGTTCTCGAAGATTGATTTGGGGTCAGGATACTACCAGTTGAGGATAAGAGATAAGGATGTGCCCAAAACTGCTTTCAGGTCGAGATATGGGCATTATGAATTTAAGGTGATGTCGTTTGGGCTAGCCAATGCCCCTGCTGCTTTCATGGATTTAATGAATCGGGTATTTCAACCTTATCTGGATTCCTTTGTGGTAGTATTCATTGATGATATTCTGATTTATTCCCGAGATATTGAAGAGCATGTGTATCATCTTAGTTCTTGGGAAATTGAGAGAACACCAGTTGTATGCCAAGCTCAGCAAGTGTGAATTCTGGTTGGAGGAAGTTAGATTTCTTGGGCATGTAATTTCCCGAGACGGAGTGGCTGTTGATCCTTGTAAGGTGGGAGCCATTTTGTCATGGCAGCGTCCGACTACCGTGCGCGAGATCCAGAGTTTCTTGGGACTTGCCGGATATTACCGAAGATTTGTAGAAGGATTTGCTCTCCTATCTGGACCTCTCACAGCATTGACTAGAAAGAATGCAGAATTTGTTTGGTTAGACAAGTGTGGTAGAAGCTTCCAAAAATTGAAGAACAGGTTGACGACAACACCAGTGTTAGCGCTTCCAGAACCGCATAAGCCATTCGTAGTCTTCAGCGATGCGTCTAAATTTGAATTGGGTTGTGTCCTTATGCAGGAGGGACTGGTTGTTGCTCATGCATCCCGTTAGCTAAAGGACCATGAGAAGAATTATCCGATGCACGATTTGGAACTGGCTGCGATTGTTTTTGCTCTTAAGATCTGGCGGCACTTTTTGTATGGGGAAGCTTGTGAAGTATACACTGATCACAAGAGCTTGAAGCACTTGTTTTCCCAGAAGAATCTGAACATGAGGCAGAGGCGATGGCTAGAGTTAATTAGTGACTACCACTGCGAGATCAAGTACCATCCAAGGAAGGCAAATATAGTTGTTGATGCTTTGAGCAGAAAATTGCACTTGGAAGATGAAACCGAGCCGTCAGAATTGGATTCTTTGCTTTGTGGGATAAGAAGGCTCTTTATTGAGAGTTCACAGCAAGAAGAGATTTTATCTTCAGTTCTTGATATTCGGGTAACTGATTTTGAGGAATTGAAGACTTTTCAGATGAAAGATCCGAAGCTGTTGGATATCAGAAAAAGAGTCAAAAAATCTCGAGGGCCGTTGCACTATAGTATGGATAAAGATGGAATTCTTCGGTTCCGAAATCGTAGGGTGGTCCCCAAAGATTCAGAATTCAAGGAGCGGATCATGGCAGAAGCTCATGCAGCCCCCTTATTCAATCCATTCCGGCAATACGAAGATGTACCAGGACTTGAAGAAAAATTATTGGTGGGATGGAATGAAGAGGGATATTGCCTTGTATGTTGAGAAATGCCACACATGCCGTCAAGTCAAGGTCGAGCATCAAAGACCTGCTAGTATGCTCCAACCCCTCCCTATTCCTGAGTGGAAGTGGGATGACATCAGGATGGACTTTGTAGTGGGCTTGCCGAGGATGCCTAGTGGGAAAAATTATGTTTGGGTGATTGTTGACCGGTTAACGAAGAGTGCTCATTTCTTGCCTGTTAATAACACTAATTCCTTGGGTAAGTTGACACGCTTGTACGTCAAGGAGATAATACGGTTGCACGGCATACCGAAGAGTATAGTGTCGGATCGAGACCCAAGGTTCACGTCACAATTCTGGAAGAGTTTGTAGGCAGCATTGGGTACTAAATTGAAGTTCAGTACTGCATATCACCCACAGATAGACGGCCAATCAGAGCACACCATTCAGACCCTTGAAGATATGTTGCGAGCATATGTCATGGAATTTCAAGGGAGCTAGGAAAACCACTTGCCGCTCATAGAGTTTGCGTATAATAACAGCTTTCATGCGACCATTCAGATGGCTCCTTATGAAGCTCTTTATAGAAGGAAGTGCAGATCGCTTTTGTGTTGAGATGAAGTCGGGGAGAGTAAGATAATTGGACCCGAAATAATTCAAGAGATGCAAAGCCAAGTTCGGATCATCAAGGATAAAATGGCAGCAGCTCAGAGTCGTCAGAAAAGCTACGCTGATACCAGGAGGAGAGAGTTATCTTTTGAAGAAAGTGATTGGGTTTATCTCAAAGTCTCTCCCATGAAAGGAGTTAAGCGTTTTGGTAAGAAGAGGAAGCTAGATCCGAGGTATGTCGGCCCTTTTCAGATTTTGGAGAAGGTAGGGTCCGTCACTTATAGAGTTGCTTTGCCAGAATATTTTGGGGATATTCATGATGTCTTTCATGTATCATCCTTGAAGAAAAGCTTTGGACAGCAAGAGCCGCGCTTTGTCGACCCAGAGAGTATTCAGTTGCAACCGGACCTTACTTATGAGGTTGTTCCGTCACAGATCATGGATTGGAAAAAGCAACAATTGAGGTCTAAGACGATACCTTTGGTTAAGGTGGCATAGGGAGATCCGTTAGCTCAAGACTTCTCTTGGGAGAGAGTAGCTAACATGAGGGAGCAGTACCCCTACTTGTTTGAGTAATGACGGTACGTTTCTTAATCTTAGTCACAGGTGATTTTATGTGGAATTATGTGACGTGTTTCAAGTTGGTGTTTGATCTTGCAAATTTCGAGGACAAAATTTGTTTTTAAGGGGGGGAGGATGTGATGACCCGCTTTTACGTGTATTTTCACTGAAGGGTTGTTTTTAATTTAATTAATATATTGGTTTATTTATTTTAAATTAATGTATTTAAATTGGTTTTTAATTTATTTGATGTTGTGTTTAATTTATTTAGTCGTTTTACGGTTTTTAATATCATTTTCGGCAGATCTATTTTTGGTTTTCAGAGTGAGGATTGGACCTCATTTCTTCTCTTTTCTCTTTTTCTTTTTCCATTTTCCTTTTTTCTTTTCCTATTTTTCTTTCCTTTCTTCCTTTTTCTTCTTCTTTTTCCCCGGTTCCTCTCTCCCTGTGTGCTACCTCTTCCCTTTCTCCTTCCCGTCGCCGCCTGTTTGGCAACCTGGTTCTCCGCCGTCCGGTCGCCGTGTAGTGCACCACCCCCACCATTCTCTTCCCCTCCCACCACAATTATCAGAGCCATTGGACTAGCCGTTAGCCACCACGAGCCCCTGGAAGTCATAGCACCTGTCCTGTTTTTCTCCCCTGTCGTCGGTTGCTTTCGCAGTCCAGAACCACCGCTCGCCGGTAGCGTGGCCCAAACCACCCACCCAGTTTTCTTCCCCTCTCACCGGTGAACATCCCCACCAAGTCTCACCTCCATCCGAGCCACCGTTAGCCACCACGAGCTCCTCCAAGCCACACGATTTTTCACCGATTTCGGTGCCGTCGCACCACCTCATGCCACCATCTCTTCATAACTTCTTCCCCTACCTCTTGTCGACCTAAACCACCCATTTCTGGCCTTGATCCATTGCTGGAGCAGCTCCCATGAGCTCAACTCCGATTTGAGCTTTTTTCGCTTCCTCCGCCATTTCCACCGCCACCCACGGTCAAAAATCTTTTCCTTTAGGTTCATAAACATCTCAAAACCTTTCCCTATCAATTTCATGCCTTGGTTTGTCCCCGTTCGAAAGTGGGTAATTTATTACCCATGGCCACAGTATAAATTACACTGTTACGTTGCTTTTACTCCGCCGTTTGCAATGCCGCGAGCTTTCAAAAAATACTATATAGTGTTATAAGTATTTTTCAAACTCTACTTTTAGATTTAAATGTATTTTGCTCATACAATAAATATTTATCTGTTGGTTGGTTGATTCCAGACTGAGTCCGACGAGTTCGGGGGCAGAATCGATTGAGGACGGAGTGCTTGATTTTGGCTGTTTGTGATTGCTTGGTTATTTTTGCCATGAGGTGTGCATTACATATTGCATACATGTGCATTTTATTTTAAGTGAGAAAATCATGTTTTGTTAGCGTAAATGGATTTCGGGTGTGTGAGTCTCACGAGCCCAAGCCAGGGTGGGTTATTATCTCGGTGGAGCTCCTCTGGTCACTCGGGAGTGGATAATACTGAGTGACATCCCCTGGGTTGTCGCAGGGCGACGACCGGATCGCACGATACGGTAATGCTGTCGTGTCGACTTTGTGGTCCCTAGAGTGGCGGTGACTAGAGGATGGCCTGGCCAGGTACGCACTGGACGCGAGTTTGGGCATCGCTCGTTTAGGTATCACACGCGTAGTCGTTAACTGCGGTGTGGCACAGAGCCTAGGTGTGCGGATGATCCCTAGGCGAGATCATGGTGCATGCATAATTGGATCGTTTTTATGGTTTTCGGATGCGGGTCATTTTCTGGGAAAATGACGAGGTTTGGTTTTGAGGCTTTTGATCCATTTTCTGGAAAAATGGTGGTTTGGACCATTATCTAGGATAATGGCGAGGCTTGGTTTTAAACGACATGTTTTTGGGCCAAATGGGTTTTTGGCGTGCGTGGAAAAATATGGTTTTACGGGACATGTGCATTGGCTTTTTTTTCATGCATATTGTTTGAGTTTTATATGTTTTTATCTAGTGGTGTTTGAATTTTACTTACCTGCGACACCATTTTTGGTTCCATAGATTTTAGTGCAGAGTTCAAGGAGGAGGAGGAGGCTGAGCCCGAGGATGCGGCTCCGCCGGGGTTCTGAGTTGGGTTATGCTTTGTATTCGGCTTTGAAACTATATTTGTGTGTTGTAATACTTTATTATGTATGTTTTAAATAGTTTTGTATTAAATTAAGAAACATTCTGGTACTTAGTTATATGACTTTGCTATCCGCTGCGTGTTTCTTCGTGCACATTTGTTGCTTATACACACACTTGGCACTCGTCGATAGGGTGGTGACCCGGGTTGTCATTATCCGGACGTCTCGATTTCCCCGTGCCCGTGCGTGGGGATTTGGGGCGTCACAACTACGACCAGACCAGCTTCTTTAGGCTCAATGTAGCACCCGAATTGATGAATTCATGGTGATTTTAAGCCACTATTCCCCCTGCACAAGATGAAACAAGCTGATGAAGGCAAAGCTGGATTTTTAGCTCCTTACATCACCACCCAAACCAACCAATCTCCAATGGCTTAGGCCACCATCCCCTTCCTTTTGGCTGCCTATAAAAATCCCCTCCACCCCCTACTTTCCTTCACACCTCAAATCCAGGTCCTCTTCAGCCTTTGAGAGCCATCTCCCCCTTAGTTCTTGAGAGAAACCCAAAGGTGTGTGGGAGCTTGAGTGTTCTTGAAGTTCTTGGTGTTCTTGTGTTGGAAGCTTGAGTGGGCCAGGAAATTTGTGATTTTTCTTGCCTTAGATATTATTTTACATGTCAAGTCTTGTTTTCAAGTGTTGAAATGAATTTTGGTTGAGTTTAGAAAAGGTTACCATGTTTGATTCAAAACCGGGTTCATTAAGAATGGTTTAGGAGTTTAAATTGTTTTTAGTGGAAATTTTAGCAATGGCATGTCTTAGCATATTTTTGTATGATTTATTAATGTCTTAGAATGATCATTGAAGGTTTTATTTTGAGATTAGAAACATGCCATGATAAATTTTGAGTCTACCTTGTGTTGATCATCAAGCATGCTTGGTTTTCAATTAAGTTATGATTAAGGCATGAAGTTTTAATTTCTTCACCTAAGATTGATCATTAAGCATTTAGAAAACCTTGTGATTAGGATAAGAATAAAAATACATGTTTTGGGTGAATTTTGAAAGCATGCCTTTATGATTTAGGTTAAGAGCATCATGCTTGATTAATGAAGGATTAGTGAAGATTAAGGCTTTTAGCCATGATTTAAGTGTTGGGATGAACTTTCTCACCCAATAATTTGCTTCTATCATGTCATTAAGGACTATAGTGATTATTTATAATTTAAGAAAATTGTATATGCATGCATTCATAGGAATCAATAGCTAAAAGTATATGAGGATGGTTGAGCTAGTTCCACTTTAAATTTCAAAATTGTAAGTGTATAGATGGTTTTATAATATGAAAAATATGAGGTTTGTGAATTTTAGTTAAATTTGAGGTTTTTTTGCAAATAGTGAAAAAATAAGGCTTTAGAGGCAATTTTTAAGAGTTTAGGGGTATTTTTGTAAATAATCATCTTTAAAGCATTTTGATTATGAACATCTTCGGTAGTGGTATAAATTCTAACTTCATACAAATTTTATTTAAGCTTCTACGACTTTTCAAACTCTGGAAGTTTGTAGGTTAGCTTCTAACTTACTTTTAAATAATTTATTTATGATTCTTGTGTAAACGCCATATTCATATTAAATGTCATTTTGAGCATGAAATGTCATATGATACATCATTGAACATTTGATTAATTGCTTATATGATGTGAAATTTTCACCATTTTAGCATATTGCATCTCTAAATGTCATTTTCACATGAAGACTTGCTACATATACACATGTCATAAAATACATTTTTCAAGCATGACATGAAAATCAATTTTGTCACAACTCAAAAGGCTAGGATGAGGAATTATCCTAATGGAACTCCTATGTCCACTCTAGAGTGAGTAAAAATGAAGTAGTAACTCTTAGGTTGATAAAGAACAGTCAACAAGTTTCAAATGGATTCTTTTTAAGGAATGCTGGCTGGAGAGAAGTCATATATGGCACCTAATGCTGATAAGTGCATATGTTATAATGAAATGTTATGATAATGATATGTTATGATGAAATATTATGATACCAATGCATTGAGAATGATGACTGCAAACAAAAATGTAGTGTCAACGTGAGTTGTGCTATGGTCACCAGCAAATGCTCATGGTGCATATGGGGAACCGTGTTGCTTCCATACATATGTTAATAACAATGAAATTTTTTGATTTTTTAAAAGCAATGAGATATGAAATGTCCTATTTCAAAATGTCATGCTTTTAAAATGAGAAAGTGAAATGTTCTCTGGAAGACAAAGTGCATCAAAGTTTTTTTAATAATGCTGAGGAATCTAGATGGCAACAAATTATAGACTTTTATGCATATCATTGCATGCATCTCATGTTTATTATTAATCATGCATATCTTATCTTTGTGCAATTTTTTTTTTAACTTACTAAAATTTCGAGTAAATTTCACTCTTGTGGACCCACTATATATCATTCCCCCCAAAATGATAGAGGTTGTGTCAAGATCAGAAGAGGACGAACAAGATGGACCACTGGATATAGATGGTTGAAGAGGAGCTGGACCTAGAACGAAGACTAGATATAATTTTGATGCTCATAAGCATTGACTCTTCATACTTCAGAGCGTATAAAAGAGTTGATCTAACTTGGATTAAGTATTTTGTATGATGACCCATTTTTACATGTATTTTCACTGAAAACGCTTTTTAATTTATTTAATATAATAGTTTTTTATTTTAAATTATTGTATTTTAAATTGGTTTTAATTTATTTGATGTTGTGTTTAATTTATTTAGTCGTTTTACGGTTTTTAATATCGTTTTCGGCGGATCTGTTTTTGGTTTCCGGAGCGAGGATTGGACCTTATGTCTTTTCTTTTCTCTTTTTCTTTTTCCCTTTTTCCTTTTCTTTTTCTTCTTTTCTTCTTTTTTTCTTTCTTTTTCTTCTTCTTTCTTCCCCGTTTCCTCCCTCCCGCGCGCTGTCCCTTCTTTTTCCCCTTATCGTCGCTGCCACTTCGGCCGCCCATTGCGCCGCCGTCCGGTGGCTGTGTTGAACACCACCCCCACCATTCTCTTCCCCTCCCACGAGCCCCTGGAAGTCACTGCACCTGCTCTGTTTTTCCCCCTGTCGCCGGTTGCTTTCGCAGCCCAGAACCACCGCTCGCCGGCGGCGTGGCCTACACCACCCACCCAGTTTTCTTCCCCGCTCAACTGTGAACATCCCCACCAAGTTTCACCTCCATCCGAACCACCGTTAGCTACCACGAACTTCTTCTCCAAGCCATACGGTTTTTCACCGATTCCGGCGCCGTCACACCACCTCCGGCCACCATCTCTTCACAACTTCTTCTCCTACCTCTTGCCCACCTAAACCACTCATTTCTGGCCTCGATCCGTTGCTGGAGCAGCTCCCACGAGCTCAACTCCGTTCAACCCCTTTTTGGCCTTCAACCGCCATTTCCACCACCAAAACTCATTTCCTTTAGCTTCATAAATATCTCAAGACATTTTCCTATCAATTTCGTGCCTTTGTTTGTTCCCGTTCGAAAGTGGGTAATTTATTACCCATGGCAACAGTGTAAATTACACTGTTACATTGCTTTTCCTCCGCCGTTTGCAATGCCGCGAGCTTTCAAAAAATACCATATAGCGCTGTAAGTATTTTTCAAACTCTACTTTTAGATTTAAATATATTTTTCTTATTCAATAAATATTTATCTGTTGGTTGGCTGATTCCGGACTGAGTCCGAGGAGTTAAGGGGTCGGATGGATGGAGGACGGAATTGCTTGATTTATTGATTTATGGTTGGTTGATCGTTTTGTGCATGGAAATTGCATTTATATGGTGCATGCACGTGCATTTTATTTAATTTGAGAAAATCCTGTTTTATTGGCATAAGTGGATTTTCGGGTGCATGTATATCACGATCCCAAGCCGGGATGAGGTATTATTCCGGTAGAGCTCCTCTGGTCACTCGAGAGCGTAATAAACTGAGTGACGTCCCCTGAGTTGTCGCTGGGCGACGACAGGAGCGGGGGCTAGAGGATGCTTGGCTACGAACGCACCAGGCGCGGAACCCAACATCGCTCTACGCACCGACTCTGTGGTCCTTCGCTAGCGAGGGGTAGAGAATGCTTGGCTACGAACGCGCGGGGCGCTGAACTGGGCATCGCTCGTTTAGGTGTCACATGCGTGGTCGTTACCTGCGGTGTGACACTAGAGCCAGGGTGTGCGGATGACCCCTAGGGGAGGTCATGGTGCATACGGATTAATTGGTTAACAGATTGAGTTTGATATGGGCCAAATGTGACTTTTGGCGTGATATTTGGAAAAGATTTATTTTTGGGCCAAATGGAATTTTTGGCGTGTGTGGAAAAATATGATTTTATGGGTTTTGAGCATTGGCATCCTTTCATGCATATTGTTTGAATTTTATATGTTTTTATCTAGTGGTGTTTGGATTTTACTTACCTGCGGCACCATTTTTGGTACTGTAGATTTTGGTGCAGAGTTCGAGGAAGAGGAGAAGGCAGAGCCCGAGGATGCGGCTCCGCCGAGGTGCTGAAGTTAAAGTTTAAGCTTTGTTGTTTGATTTAAAATTATGTTTGTGTTTTGTAATATTTATTTATGTATGTTTTGAACAGTTTTGTATTAAACAAGAAAAAATTTCTGGTACCTAGTCATCACTTTCGTTATCTGCTGCGTATTTCTTTTTGCACATTTGTTGCTTTTACACACTTGACACTCGTCGTTAGGATGATGACCCGTGATGTCATCATCCGGACGTCTCGATTTCCCAGTGTCCGTGCATGGGGATTTGGGGGCGTCACATTTTGTATTAAAGAAATGCTTTACTTAAGTTTGAACTTATGGTTATTAATATTATTGTGATGTTATAAATTTTTATAAGTCAACCTATTTTTCAATGCGATTATTGCATACTCTAGTTGCATAGTAGGGTGCATTGTATGTTAACTGTCATAAACGAGGATACGTAACCTTGTGTTGCATGTCCCGAAGCTTTCATTCCATCCTAAGCTAAGGTTGGGGGCATCACATAAACTAAACCCTCTTCACATGCCATTAGTATCCCCTCTAGCTCCTGAAACATGTCATGCAATCACCCTCATGACAACTTTGAACTCAGCCCACTCAATGATCATAATCTATTGGCACCTTGGTGATGAAACATGTGATAATTTTGGCTGAACCATGTCCATTCAAACCTCTTTTTCATTTTCTACTCAGGCTTAACCAAATGGTAGCCATTCATACCTCAATAGACACCTGGAAAAGCTACTCGATTGGTTTTTACTATTTGATCAAATCAAACCACAAGGGTGGGACAAAGGAGGATCAAAACTGGACAGCTTTGGAAAGCCAAACCCGCCAGCCATGCTTTCAATTTCTCTTAAAGAAACCATGTGATTCTTGTTCCAACTCCTAAAATCATTTAACTTCTACACCAATGGCCTTCATCAAGTCATTTTCCAAGACATAATCAAGAGAGTTGTTCAACTATTCACCTAAAAACACCAAGCATGCACTCCACTGCACACACTCACCATTCACACTCACCTCACTTTAGTAAACCATGCACTCCCTCATCTCTTACCTCTTCCATTGAAGCCTATAAATACCCCTCTTCATCCCTCATTTATCCCACACCTTCCTCAAGCATCTCTATAGTGTTTTTGAGAGCAAAACACCCTTAGTGTGAGAAAAGAGTGAAATAGTGGGGGTTGAGTGAATACCTCAGAGGAGTTGATCTTTGAGTATCTCAAAGGCTTCGGTTTGGGGATTAACCTTACTTTTTTTTGGGTGATAGATTGACATGTTAGGCTCTGATTTATGGTAAGATAATAAAGATTTGATTGAGTTATATGAGATTGAACTTGAAGAAGTGCATTTCGGTTCAGATTTGGAGTCTTGCTTGTATAAATTGTTTTGAAATAAAATTTTAGCCGTGAAATGTCTTGATATGATCTTATATGCTTTTCTAATGTATTTTTTGATTGATCTAAGTTTCATATTTTAAGAAAACAGCATGTCATGATAGGTTTATAAATCAATCTTGGGTTGATCCTCTAGAACATTTTGGCTTCCACTTGTGTGAAGTTATCTTGTGATATCTTAATTAGGTTTTCCAAAACATGAGTGATAAACATCTAGAAATACATTTTCATCAAGAAAAGAATTAGATTGTATGATTTATTTATGCCTTAAGTGTTCATATGCCAAAGAGAAGCTAAACTCATCATGCATATACTCGATTTGAAGCCTAAGTGATGCTTTGCTGATGATCAAGGCATAAATGTTGATATGATCTCATATGACCTGAATTTAAGTTGTTAACATGTCCTTAGAATTTAATCCATTATTTGTTACATAATAAATTTTGGTCACATATGCATTCATGGAAACTATAGGTTCAGAATAACATAAGGTGTAAATCATGTCATAATACATGCCACGGGTTGGTTGAATTTAGCATGATAGATGTTTGATTATTGTAATTCTAGGATCATATATGGATTTATAACATGAAAAATGTGATGTTTGTACAATTTGGTGAAATATGGGGTCAATTTGTAAATAATGAAAGTTTTGGGCCAAAATGGAAATTTTAGAAAATTAGGGGGCAGATGTGCAATTACAAAAAATTTGAACCTAGAATTCTAGCCCCAGTACATATTTTTATTTCAGAGTACAACAATCCATAATACTCAAAATTTTTTTAAGTTAACTTCTAACTTACTCTTAGATAATTTATTTATGATTCTTATATAAACATCACATTCATGTTATAAATATTATTTTGATCATGAATTATTATATGATACATCATTGAGCATTGTCTACTTGCATATATTAAATGTGCTGTGCTACTCTTTCACAAGCATGAAAGAATACTCTCTTTTTAGCATGATGCATAAAAAAATTATTTTTGCATAAAGATTACTACATGTTACAAAATGATCACATGTCATGAAATATTGTCATAAAGCATAACATGAAAATGTTTTATCACAATTCAATGCTTGTGACTCCCCCAAGTCATCGCTTGGGATGGAATGGAGATTTTGAGTATCGAGATATGCAACATATGGTTACATACCCCCGTTCATTACAATTAATATGCAATACATCTTAAAATAATTGATGCCAGAATGAACTAAACATCTCAAAATATTAATTAACCATAGAAAGGTACTTCCTCACTTAAGAGGTTCACATAAGTTCAACATAGCGTGAGAGATAGAATCCCATAATACTAAAACTAAATAATCAAATCAACTCTCGCATCTGCTCTATGATATATAGAGTCAAAGCTATGAACATATATAGATCAAATATTTAGATCAAGTTTAAAACTTAAATATGAGGTATATGATTTTATTTCTTGAAAGTTTATTCATGAAAATTTCATATTTAGTATGTTTCATATAAGTCAAAAATATGCGGTTCGGGGTTTGGATTTAGTATGCATGCTGATTGGTTTGATTATAAGTTTTGTGGTTTTGGTTGTTGTTCAAGCATGGTTATCATTTAGGTTGGATTTATAAATATGTTAAGAGTGTTTTTATATACTTTTGGAGTCCTTGGAGTTGTGTTAAACCAAGAACATCGAGGGTTTGCTCTATTTGACCAAAACTTAGGTCCTGTTTGGATTGCAAGATCCTCTCATTACATCTCATCTTAATATCCAAATACCACAAACGCAAACACTTTTAAATTTCAAGTCTTCAACTTTAGTAGTAAAATAGTTTGAGATAATGTTTTATGGGATTTTGATAAAGGAGAGAGAAAAGCTTGAATAAAAAATAATGTAAAGTTATAATATTTTTAAAATATAGTTTTTTAATATTATTTTTGTTTGGACATTTGAAAAAATTGAATTATTTTTTATTTTTAATTTGAATGTTTAGAAATGTTGTAATGATTAATTTGAAAAAGTAGTAAGACTTAGTTTGAAAGTATTTATGTTTGAGTGATGTTTGGGAAGAAGATGTGATGGGAATTTTGAGATAGAAACTTTTTCCAAACAAGCTCTAGTTGTATTTTTTGTTATGTTTTTAGTAAAATTGAAACAAAAGTGAATTATTTAGTTTAGATTGTAATTTTTTAGAAAAATTGAAATTTGAAAGCTCACACAAAAATTATTTTTTAAAGAAGTCAAGCAAACATGAAGTTAAAAAAAGTCCAAAAAAATCCAAAATCCAACTTCGCTCTAACAAATCGAAGTTGCGTCAGATTGAAGGATGTACATCTCGAAGTTGGAGTCAGAGGTTGGATTCGATCTCTAACAAAGTTGAAGTTGGAATCGGAGTCTGAGGCTGGGCATACTGACTCCAAACTCCAACTCTGACTTGGTCGGTGCTCAGCCCTAGTTTTGAAAATAGTAGGGTCTATTATTAAAAGTTAATTTTTTCATGTAAGTTTCATATTTACTCATTTTTTCAAAAAAAAAATTGTGCAGAGCGTATGTACTATATAACTATAATATCAATTCACTTTTCAAAAGCCATCCATCATGGTAATAGATTCGTTGTTGCCCATGCGGGTGGCACATTTTGTACGAGTAAGCTGAGTGCAGACCACCTGGCACCCAAGCCTACGTACAAGCATATTGTACTCTTCTATCTTAGGGTTCATTTGGAGATGAGATAAGATAAGAATTTTGTAAATGGTAATAAGATAGTTTGTGAATAACAGTTAAATAGTTTGAGTTGAGTATTTTTTAGATTTTGGAAAATGAGAGAAAAAAAGTTAAATAAAAAATATTATAAAATTAACATATTGTTAGAATAGAGTTTTATAATATTATTTGTGTTTGCAAATTTGATAAAGTTCAATTGTTTGTTATTTTTTGTTTAAAAATTTGGGAAAGTTATAATGATTAGTTTGAAAAAAGTCATAATGATTAGTTTAAAAATATTGTATTTGAATTATGTTTTAAAATAAGATGAGATGAGGTGAGTAGGGGTGTAACTGGTTCGATTGTGGACAAAATCTAGGACAGAACAGGTAGTACCAATTTTGCATTTTTTTTAAACCGATTACTCACGGGTTACTCCCTTAAACCGATATTTTTAGTTTTACAAGTTTTGGTCCAGTTTTTCAGTTTTAATATATTAAGTATATTAGTGTTACTAATGTATTTATCAAAAAAAATATGTTGAGAATTTATTAGACAATAAAATGTATTAATAGATATATTTTATATTTAAAACATATGATCAAATAAATATTCATGTTTAAGATTAAAATATTATGTTATAAATTATAATATATTATTTCATACATAATTATATATGTGACGCCCCCAATTCCCCACGCCCGAACACGGGAAAATCGAGACGTCCGGATGGTGACAACCCGGGTCACCATCCCATCGACGGGTGCCAAGTGTGTGCAAAGGCAACAAGTGTGCACAAGAAAAACGCAGCGGATAACGAAAGTCATATAACTAAGTACCAGAATTTTTTTCTTAACATAATACAAGCTGTTTAAAACATACCTAAATAAAATATTACAAAAACCACAAATACAGTTTTAAACAAATATAAAACATATCATCAGCAACCCGGCGGAGCCGCATCCTCGGGCTCAGCCTCCTCCTCCTCATCCTCATCACCTGCACCAAAAGCTACGGAACCACGAATGGTACCGCAGATAAGTAAAACCCAAACACTACCAGATAAAAACACATAAAACTCAAACAAGATGCATGAAACATGCCCAATGCACAAAGCCCATAAAACCTAAGTTTTCCACACACGCCAAAAACCCATTTGGCCCAAAAGCATATCCTTTCTGAAAAACACGCCAAAGGTCACATTTGGCCGCCAAAAGTCCATTTGGCCCAATATCTCGCCAGAAGTCCATCCGGCCCAATATCTCGCCAGAAGTCCATCTGGCTCACGCCAAAAGTCCCATTTGGCCTCATAAACCATTATCCAATTTTAACCGTATGCACCATGACCTCCCCTAGGGGTCATCCGCACACCCTGGCTCCAGTGTCACACCGTAGAGTACCACCACGCATGTGACACCTAACGAGCGATGCCCAGTTCCGCGCCTCCCGCGCGTGCGTAGCCAAGCATCCTCTAGCCCTCGCCAGCGAAGGGCCACGGAGTCGGTGAGTAGGGCGATGCCCGGTTCCGCGCCCGGCGCGTTCGTAGCCAAGCACCCCCTAGTCCCGCTCCCGTCATCTCTCTCGACAACTCAGGAGACATCACTCAGTTTATTCCGCTCCCGAGTGACCAGAGGAGCTCCACCGAGATAATAACCCATCCCGGCTTGGGCTCGTGATACACACGCACCCGCAATACCACTCACGCCAATACACAGGCTTTTCACGTAAATCCACAAACACACGTGCATGCACCATGAAATGCCACAACAATTCATAACAACATAATCAAACAACATAAAACAATTAAACAGACAACTCCGTCCTCCATCCATCCGACCCCCGAAACTCCTCGGACTCAGTCCGGAACCAACAATCAACAACAGTAAATAATTGAATGAGCAATATATATTAAAATCTGAAAATAGGGTTTGGAAAATACTTACAGCGCTATATGGTATTTTTAGAAAGCTTGCGGCGTTGCAAACGGCGGAAGAAAAGCAACGTAACAGTGTATTTTACACTGTGTCCGTGGGTAATAAATTACCCACTTTTGAACGGGGACAAACTAGAGCTTAGGATTGATAGGGAATGGTCTAGGGATGATTGTGAAGCTATTAGAAGTGGTGGTTGGCCGTGGGTGGCGGCGAAAACGCCGGAAATAGGCCGGAAAACTCAAATCGAAAAGCAAGCTCGTAGGAGCTGTTCCGGTGGTCGTTGGAGGCCGGAAATAGGTGGGTTAGGACGGCAAGGAGTCGGTGATGAAGTGGTGAAGAAATGGTGGCCGGAGGTGGAGCGACGGCGGTGGATCGAGCCAAAAACCGTGGGGAAAGAAATGGCTCTAGGTGGCTAACGGCTGGCCGGATGGGGGAGATATTTGGTGGGAAGGTGCGCCGGAGGGAGGGGGTTCGAACAAGACCGGCGGCGAGCCAAACGGTGGCCGGACGGCAGCGGTCTGGGCTGAAGAAGATTCCGGCGACAGGGATGAAAACAGAGCAGGTGCAGCGACTTCCGGCGGCTCTCGAAAGCAAACGGCTGGTCCGATGGCTCTGAAAATTGGTGGGGATGATCTATGGTGGAAGGGGAAGAGAATGGTGGTGACGGTGCATCAAACGGTGGCCGGACGGCGGAGAACCGGCCGGTCAAAGGGGCGGCGACGAAATGAGAGAAAATGGGCTGATGAGCGTACGCGGGAGAGGAGGAAGAAGAAAGAAGAAGAAGAAAAAAAAAAAAAAAAAAGAAAGAAAAAGAAGGAAAAGGAAAAAGAAAAAGGAAAAAGAGAAAAGAAAAAGAAAAGATGAGGGAAAAGAAATGAGGTCCAATCCTCACTCCGGAAACCAAAACTGATCCGCCGAAAACGATTTTAAAAACCGTAAAACGACTAAATAAAACAAACACAACATCAAATAAATTAAAAACCAATTTAAAACACATTAATTTAAAATGAATAAACTAATATATTAATTAAATTAAAAACAACCCTTCAGTGAAAATACACGTAAAAACGGGGTGTCACAATATATTATATATAAAATATTATTTATAATAAAAAATATATTATATATAATATTAAAAATTAATAATATATATAATATATGAACTGGTCAGGTTTGGCATTTTCCAATGTAAAACCAATTCCGGATGGGATTTTAATCGGTTTTTAAAATGAAGGAACCGATTGAAGACCGAACTAGTAGAAAGTCAGACCAAACCAACCGTTCTCGTCCGGTCCGGGCCAGTTTTATGGTTTTTCAGTTTATTTTTACACCCCTAGAGATGAGATGAGATCAAATGAAAATCTTGGGATCCGATCTATTTTGGGATGAGATGAAAAGTTTGGGCATTATGGCAAGTTTGGGGCATGAGTTGAGATATAAAATTTTTATTTTATCTTATCTCATCATTACAATTTTTTCAAATTTCCATACAAAATATAATAAACAATTCAACTTTTTCAAATCCTAATTCAATTTTTTCAAATTTTAAAACAATAATAACGTTAAAAAACAATATTTTAAACTTTCATATAAAATCAAAAGTATGCTGCTTTAGCACGTGCCATTGTAAGGATTAACATTATAGAAAAGGAAATATTTCAAGAGCTCTCAATGGAAACATTAACACATGATTTCTGTATTATTCATCAAAGACTTTTTATACAAGACTATCAATCTATCCAAGGAAATATACAGCCATTATAACAAAGATTCTATCTAAGGAAATATACAACTATTACATCAGTTATAGAGTATTGATACAAAGAAACATATATGCATGAATTTAGGCTAGAATACTCCTGTAGAAGATATTTCCAGAATTCTTGTGATCTTGATAGTTATTCTTGATTTGTGTCACCTTCCTTAATACTCCTCCGCTCGATTGAGCTTCCATTGGCAAGACCAATCTTGTTTCTTAAGAATTCTGTACGTTCCCGGGACAATGGTTTGGTCATTAAATTGGCCAGTTGATCTTAAGTGTGTACATGACGAACATTGAGTGTGCCTTTCTAAACTAAGTCACGCACGAAGTGAAGATCAATTTGGATATGCTTCATCCTTGAATGTTGAACTGGATTGAAACTTATATGGGTTACTCCAAGATTATCATAGAGAAGAGAAGGTGGCACCTTTAATGGAAAGCCAAGTTCTTGAAAGAAAGCAAGTAACCACATGGTTTCAGACACTGCATTGGCAAGAACTCGGTATTCAGCTTTCGTAGATGAGCGAGAAATAGCTCATTGTTTTTCCTAACTTCGGGAGATTGGATTATAGCCTAGAAATGTAATATATGCCGATGTAGATGTCCTATCATCAATATTTCTAGCCCAGTCAGCATCACTGTATGTTGCTAAACATGGGACTGCTGCTTTTTCTAATTGAATGCCATGAAAAATGGTTTTTTTGAGATACCGACGAAGCTGCTTAGTCGCTATGACTGACCGTTGGCTTGTGCATAAACTGAGACAGCTTGTTCAGTGCAAAGGAAATGTCTGGACGAGTCAAGGAGTGGTATTGTAAGTTGACAATGACATGTTGATACTCTATGCTGTCAACTGCAGCAGTTCCATCCACCAAATGAAGTAATGTACTAGTTGATAGAGGTGTGGAGATGTCCTTTGCACCAATCATTTGACGCCCCTAGATTCTGTTTGAGATTAGACAGACATCCGAAACATTGGGACATGCAACACAAAGTTACATGTTCCCGTTCATAACATATAAGACGCAATATTCATAACATGTATATAGCATTATGTAATATTCACAACAGATAATTTTTTTTTAGCAATACTATGCATCAAACTTATAATATCCCAAATAGTTAAATCATAATCCAAACATACTTAACAAAAATAAACATCCACGATTTCAGTAAGAGTCTCAGGAGACTATAATCTCAAAAACATGGGAGGCTAAACTCCATATTTACATTACCAAAATATACTATTGAGGAAGTTCGTCGAGTAACTCGTGTAACTCAACTAACGAGACTAAAATACTGTCCAAAAACTAACTATGGAAGCTGTAAGCTCCGCATCATATCTACGACGTCTAATCAATCTCCTTCAGTCTACCAATATCCATTCCCTGCTTTGATCCTGACACATCGCCTACCATTTAGGGAGAATGGTAGATGGGACTACCACGGTGAGATTTGATTACAAATCTCCGTAAATTAATAGGAAACTCCCACACAAGTTAATGATGCATACATGGCAGTAAAAGCATGAATGCATAATTAAAGTCGTAAGTAAGCATAACATAACTTAACATATAGCATGGTATAACTGACATAACTTGAACTTAAAATATAACATGGGCTAACAACATAACATGAACGTGAACTTGAAACATAACATAGACTTAAATCATAGCATGAACGTGAACATACATAACATAAACATGAACTTAAATTTAATATAAACCTCAGCATAACATGACATAAACGTGAACTTGAGACATAATGTAAACATGAACATAACATAACATGAATGTGAATTTGAACATAACATGTACGTGAATATAACATGATATAAACGCGAACTTGAAACATAACGTGAACATGAATATAACAAAACATGAACGTGAACTTGAACATAACGTAAACGTGAACATGAACATAACATGTACGTGAACATAACATAACATAACATGAACTTATTTGAAACTTATTCTTATCTCATGGGGTCACCATGATTGCTTATTCTTAATTTCTTGACATGAATTTGGAATCTTGTTCGATAGACTTAATTAATAACGTGACCATATGGGTGCTACACAGGTCCTCTTAAGCCAGGTGCCTCTGCCGATTACCGCATCACAACACAGGTATCTATACTAGCTGTGAATGCATTAATATGTACTCCACAGTTGTTGTGACCCCACATATTCTACATGTCACAATTGCTATGTCTCACGTAGTGTATGATCCACAGTTGTTGTAGCCCCATGAATTGTTTGTGTCACACTTGTTGTGAACACACGTAAAATAAAATATGGCTCCATTAGCATTAGTGTTTGGCGCGCTCCCGCGACCAGCTAGTTAGGCCCCATTCGCAACCTGTTGACTGTACTTCGTCAACCCATGGGATTTCACACCTATTTAAACACTCCAGCATGAACAAATGAGTTCCACTAGGATATTACCCCATCCTAACACTTAGGGTCGTAATTGACATGAATAACTTAACATGAACATAATCAAAAACTTGACTTAACATAAATTTGATTTGACTTCTTTACTTAACATGACATACTTGCAATGGTGAATATTATATGATATGACATATATGTAACATATGGCATACTTAATATGGCATACTTATAACATATAGCAATACATGACATATATGCATAGTAAACTGGTAGTAAGTTAGAAGCTAATTTATCTCGATCGTCATGTTCTATAAGAAAAAAGTGCAAAATACGAGAAACTGTAAGAGGGTATTCTAAAAGTTAGAAATTTAATCAATAAATATTAAAAGCATGAAAACAAGCTAACTTAGAGTAAAATTACCATTTTACCCTCTACAATGAAAAAATGACCATTTTACCCCTAGCTTAAAGATTTCAAATCCTAACTCCAAAAATTTTCAAAATTTATATTCCACATTTAAATTTTGTCCTAAACTGAAATATCAACTCAGAAAAATTTAAAACAAATCACAACTATGGAAAACACACTATGGCCGAAACATCCATAGGTCATCTCTCTTGATTTTTGTCGCAATTCCTTCCAAATTCAAAATTCATGTTTAAACCAAAATTTTGGAACAAAGATATTCATATCCTAAGTTTAAAACCATACTTAAAACATCCATTTAGAAAAAGCTAATAATCTACACCAAACGTTTTGTAAAAAAATCCAAACACTTGAATCACACTTGAATCACAAGCTTTGACCATGAATCAAAACATCTCCAAGAATTTCAAAAAAATAAAATGTTACTTCTAACATATTCATAACATCATCCTAAGATCAACCATGCTTTAAATCATCAAAATAAAATCACCAAAATCACAAAATAACACTTGGAGTTTTTGGTTTTACACTTAGTCCAAAAACAGAAACATTTTTCTTAACTAGCTTTGATCAATCTCTTGATCCATGGCTTAAAAAGATGAAATCTTCAAACCAAAATATCACATCGTTTAAAAATGTGTCCTAAATAATATACAACCATCAAACTTAAAACCACATGACTAAAACTCAATAAAGCAGGGATCTAACCTAGAAATGTCAAATCTTAGGCCTAATTGAAATCCTCTCGCATAGAAAAATTATATCTTTAAACATAATACTAAATATCTTCAAAATAATATCCTAACATCAAAATAATATACTTGGTATCAATATATAAAAATATCAAAGCCTTTGAAGTAAGATCAAACCACGAAATATTAAAACTTTCTCCAAACAAAAACTGTTTTTCCACTTCCAGTTTTCAAGTTTCTTGATCTAAGAAACTCTATCATAAAAAGCTTTATTCATGCAACAAAACCTCAATAGAAACTCATAAACATATGCTAAAAACACTCCATAAAATTTTCGGACCAAGATATGTCTATTAGCTTGGTCAAAAACTCCAAAACATAACATACTCTCTTGTTTTACGCCTAGAATGATCTTTGCATGGTTAAAAATACTTTTGACCAATCAAATGAGCATGAAATAAGACGAATAATATATATACAGAAACTAAACTCAAATAGGAACAAATTTTATGAAGGAATCATCATATGAAAATGCTTACGAATGGTCGAAAAGCTCCATGCAAAAAAACCCAGAAATCTACCCGAGAGAGCTCTTTTGGGTTTCTCTCTAAGAACGGGGTGAAGAAGTGATGAAAGGGAAGGAAGTGTGTCTTGCACGACTCAAGACTTATGGAGGGGGAAGATATGGACTTGAATGAACCTTAATTGGATGTGGCTATGTAAAATAAAGTGGAGAATAGTGAGAGGCAAAAGACTGCCTACAGAAGCTGTGAGGAATGGAGGTTGATGAGGTGAATTCTCCTTCACATCAAGGCACTATTGGGTGCAGCCAAGGGTAGTAGATGGTCTTTTATGTGGGGGAGGAAACTTCTTCAAGAAACTTTGCCAAGGTGGCCAAATTCGTGAGCCTTGGTGGGCCTCAACCAAGTGGACTTCAATTTAGGGTTTAAAGGGGGTTTGGTTAGGGTTTGAGATGCTATCAAGCTCAAATCCAATTTTTCTTTGCCCAATCAAATTTTCAAGATTTAAAAGGTTGGATAATGATGTCATAACAAAAGTTTGAGAAATTAGTAGCATGTGGAAGCGATTTAATTAAGTGATTAAACACAATGCTAGAAATTGGATCAAAAAGGATTTGAAGGCTAACTTTAGAGTTTGGGGAAACTGTTTAGAGTTTCGGTTTCAATCAAAATTTTGGGATTTCAATTGAATTCCAACCATATAGGATTTCACTAGAGTTGACACCCTCTTTGATCTGGCTCAACTTGGTTTATTAGATAAAAAAAAAGTTTTGCTTAAGTGACATGATTTCACACCTTAATTTCCTTCACAAATCCATCTAATGGTTCCTATTGGTGCCAAGTGTCTAATACTATTCACTATATGTGGCTAAGATTTTGTCAAGTGTCGAAATAAAACTTCTCTAACCTAACTTTGACATTCCACACTATAATTTTGAAAACACTACACTTAGTATGCTTATCGAGGTTACTATTCACTCTAAAAAATGTATAATAAACTTAGTACTAAAAAATCATAAATATTCATATTAACCTATAGGAAAAATTGTTTACCAAAACTCAACCTCGAAGTACTCCTAAAAATAATTTCACAGTTTTAAACAGCAGTTTCATTCAAAATTATGAAAATGAGTTATTGTGTCATAAAATCCTAAATAATCAACTGAGTCTAGTGGTGCAGACCATAACTCATTTTGATACTTCTAACTACCTCAAACAATTAAAATCGCATTTTTGGCACCATACTGAGTTATAACACTAATTATATTAACAGACCAAAACTTTTGCGATTAGTCAATTCGTGAAAATTATGGAGTTTTCACGAGATTCCTAAAATCTATAGAAATTCCATCATTAAATTTCTAGCAGACTGTTACAAACCATGTTTGTATTTTTCATAATATCATGCACATATTTATGTTGTGATAAGAATAAACCGGCATGAGTTGTTATTACTTCCACTCCTAGAAAGTAGTGGAGATAGCCCATATCTTTCAATGAAAACTGATCACCAAGTTTGTTAATAACAGATGCTACAAAGTTTTTATCATTTCTCGTAATGAAAAGATCATCGACATAAACAAGAAAATAGCATGTAATGGAATCATGTTGATAAACAAATAACGAAGAATCAGCTTTAGAATTGTGAAACCCAAGCTCTACTAGTGCATTGCTCAAAGTTGAGTACCATGCTCGAGGGGCTTGTTTGAGACCATAGATGACTTTCCTCAACCTGCACATGTAGTTTTGGACATGTCTTTGAAACCCAGAGGTTGCATCATGTAAACAGTTTCAGTCAATTTCCCATGTAAAAAAGCATTGTTTACATCTATTTGTCTCAAATCCCATCCATTCATAATTGCTGCATATTGTGGTTGGTTTAACTACGGGGCTGAAAGTTTTCTTATAATCAAGTCCAAGGCATCGATTATACCCCTTTGCAACAAGTCGGGCTTTGAATCTATCTACTAAGCTATCAACTTTCCGTTTCACTCAAAACACCCACTTAGGGCCCACTGGTTTACAGTTTTTGGGTGGGGGAACCAAATCCCATTTACCATGCCACATAAGAGTTGTGAGCTCACTGGACATAGCCTCATGCCATTGAGGGTGAGATACTGCTTGGCTCATACATGTTGGTTTGAGAGATAATGGGAAGGGATGTTTTGAAACAGTGTGGAGCTATTTCAGTTTGAAAATATTATTCATGGACCAAGTGGTCATGGAATGGGTTCGGGATGGGTGATTTTCATGTTGCACAGAACACATGGAATTAAAATTAGAAGTAGATGCATGTGGATGTGATGATGGTGCAAGTGATGCAATGACATTTAAATCAGAATTCGAATGCAAAGTTTCTACACCTAGGGCATCATGTGATGTAATGGAAATAGGGGAGGAGGAAGAGGGGTTGTTACCTAGAGGTGGCGCAATGATCACGGGAACAGGTTCCGAGCTTGTTAGTGGCTACAAATGAGAAGGGGAGAGAGGCGATCGCACTGGAGCTAGTGGAGCAGCAGGTAGAATGATAGGGTACGAGTTTTGCGAAGGAGATGAGAGGAGTGAATGACTTTTTGCTGAAGGATTTTCTCTCTGTATTAGGCTAGGTATGCTGATTGTAGGCCTTCGGCTATGCATTTCATCAAAAAGAACATGCCTTGATATGTAAAGCCGATGGGTTGTTGGATCCATGCATTTATTTGCATTCTGAGTTTGGGGTTGTAATTTGTGGGTATTGTATAGCTTTGTGAGTGCATAGTAAAGACATCCAAATTTTCTCAATTTGAGATAATTGAGACGCTGACCAAAAAGTACCTCAAAAGGGGACTTATTTTGAAGAAGTGGAGTTGGTTGACAATTTATGAGATATGGGGCAGTTTGAAATGCATGAGGCCAATAAGAGAGAGGTAAAGAAGCATCATAAAGTAAAGTGAGACATGTTTCCACAAGATGACGATGACGTTCAGAAACACCATTTGTTGAGGTGTGTAGGGAGCAGTGGTGTAGTGGCTTATACCATGAGTGGACAAGTATTTTTTTAGACTCAGAAATTCTCCACCATTGTCCGAGTACAAACTTTTGATTTTTGATTTAAATCTTGTTTCAACAAGATTTTTTAATTGAGAAAAAGTGCCAGAGACAACTGATTTTGTAGCCATTGGATAAAACCATATGTATTTGGTGTAATGATCAACAAGAATAAGATAATAGCGTGATCCATCCAAACCAGTGTTGTGAGGGGGCCCCAAACATCAATGTAAATAAGTTCAAGTAGAGAATGACTTTGAAAACTTGTAGAACCAAATGGTTGTTAATGTGCTTTATTTATTGAGCAAGAAGTACATAAAGATTGTAATTTATTTGTTGTAAGCGGAAGAGAAAAAAGATTGATAAGATTTTGAACAAGTTTAATCAATGGGTGTGCAAGACGCTTGTGCCACCCATCAATCGAGGTCCTTTCATGCACATTAGCAACTATTTTTGGAGAAGAGGAAGCCACCATTGAGTTCAGAAACATGTAGACGCAATTTTCACATGCATCTCTTAGAAGTATCACCCATGTTGTTTGTTCCTTCACAAGAAAATGAAATTGATAAAACTCAACAAAAACATTATTATGTTTAGTGAAGTGATGAACTGAAATGAGATTCTTATGAAGATTGGGAACACATAATATACCATGTAAATGAATTTTTTTTTTTTTTAGGTGTGGATAAGGCTAAGGAACCAATATGTGAGACAGCCAAACCTGTACCATCACCAAGAACAACTTCATCAGTACTATCATATTCAGAGTGAATGGATAAATTTGATATATCACCAGTGATGTTATGAGAAGCTGCAGAGTCGATGAGCCACTTATTTTCTTGAGCATCAGATGTTGCTATGGAATTTACAATCATTTCTTGAGACTGCAATTGAGGATAGGCCTTAGCCGTGTGGCCCACTTGGTCACATAATTGGCACTTGGGCTGGAAGCACCATTGATTAGAATTGGAGCAGCCCAAGTTGTTGTTACGTCACTGGTCTCTGGATGGGCCACTGGGGGAACAATTTTGGCCTTGTTTGTAATGCCCTAATCCCACAGGTGTTAGAGAGTTATTTCCTATCACTTAAGCTCATATTTCAACCATATAATTACAAACTCCAAATTATCATATAGAATTTGTGATTCAAACTAATTTCCTCAATATAATTAATTTTCCAAAATGTTAAAGTCATTATAACACAAGAAAATTTCTTAATAAACTTCGCCAATACTCATATAGAAATTCTCTATGCTTAATCCACCATTCATAAATCATCTCACCCAATGCTTCATAATCTGAACCTCAACTGATATATCCAACTATCTAAAAAATATTGTGAAGATAAAGTGTGAGTTATCAACAACTCAGTAAGCAAAACACATATACTAGTATGTACAATATGAGCCTTTTCATCAAGTTTCATATGTAGGAAACAGAAACATTTCATTTTCATATGCAGATCTCAAAACATATTATCAGGAAAGAAAAACATAGAGCAACATTTCAATCTTTTTATATTCAAAATAAAACAACTATTCATATTCAAAAGCATTTTGGCTTAACATAACTGAACATTCTCATCTTATCATATCATGTACCATTTTTAGCCCCTGTGGTAAGGTTGTGCTTTTCCCGGTAGCCAAACCAGGTAGTATCATATTGTGAAAATTTTCATTTTTCAATCTCGGAGCCTTGAGTGTACATACACGAAAGAACACATTAAAAGACCACTTTGCTTCCAAAGTGGGTGCACTCATATCATATCATATCATGTTGGTACCAACCATATCATGTGAACCAATATCATCATATTAGAATCATATTCAGAATCAAAATAAAAACAGATAAGTATGCCAAAGGTTTTTTTTTTTCATATTTATATCATATCAAATCACATACAGAACACATTCATATCATTTTCAACTGATCAATAATAAATCTGAAACATTTCATATCACATGAACAAAAATCAAATATCATATTCGCTCTTTTTTATATTTCAGAACATGTCAAATATTGCTCAGTCTACACTTTTCATGTCAAAAAATACATTTTCTCTTTCATACAGATTTCGTGATTGAATGCAGAACACATAACTAAGGTTGTTTTCACATTTTCTTTTCAAAACATAACATGAACATTTTTACAAACTAAACTCAATTCATTTCTTTTTATGTAAATCTAACATAGGAACTCCACTTACCTGGATTTTTTACCTTTCTGAATCTTTCCACAATCAAGCCTAATGAAAACCAATCGACACCAATACGGAATACTAAAGATTACTGAACTTCTAAAAAGAATGCTAAAACTCTCCATCTACTTTTTTTTTTTTTTAAAAAAAAAAAAAATCATACCACGGAAATAGATATGAAATCTAATAAATATGGTTATCATTAAAAATAATCTTAACTTACTATAATATAATTTTTATCAAAATATGGTGAAACAACTTAAATTCATTTTGAAAATTAATTTAATCATATTTAAAACTCATATCTCTATAAACTATTATTAAAAAGATAATTTAATACTATTAACATATAACGTAGTAGGAAATCATAAGTTTCTAAAACAATAGTAGTTCATAAAATATATTTAATCATGCTTATTAAAATTAAAAATCATCGTAAAATACTAATCATATCTAATTTAAACTATCCAAGATTTATTCCATATAATAGGCTTAAAGTGTTTAAAAATAAAAGTTTAAACACTTCCAATTTACTACCAAAAATCAAATTATAAAAACATTAGCTATAAACTTGATTTCACAGAATATAAATGTGAAATCAGCACATTTGAAAATATAATTTTTGAAACAAGGTACAACGAGGCTACTACGGGCATGCAGCAGATAAAATAGTAAGTCCAAAATATGATATCTGCCATAGATTAAAAATAAGTGTAAAAATGTAAACACAACTTTATTTTAACAACTTAAAAGACATGCATGAGTTTTACGTAAGATACAAAACCAACGGGTTGTGCGGCGAACTCACCGAGAGAAAAGGCCAGGGATGACGGAAGCAGTGGCTGGACAAGATTGACGGTGTAAGGCGCAGTTGAGAAGCACGAGAGGGGCAACGAACAATGGACCAGGGGTGGCAACGGCCAGCTTTTTCTGGGCAGGTAATGACGACGTCGGCACCGCTCGACATCACCGTGCCGTGGCTGGTGGCTGAGATGTCCGTTTGGGGAGGGTTGTGGATGGCTTTGGGGTGCTCTGTTTCAGGGGTAAGAAAACAGAGGCTGGATTGGATTGGGTTGTTTTCAAGGAGTCTCTGACACGAAGCAGGGCCTTGCAAGGAGGTTGGGGTTGCCGTGCTTGGAGGAATTCACGTGTGGTGGCTTTGGGCGGCAGTAGCTCTCAGAGTGGTTGGGGCATCGGCGTCGTTGGACTTCACTTGTTGTGGCTAGTGGCACCGAACGGGTTGAGTGGTACTCTATTTTGAGATGCAAAAATAGGGGTCCTTCGGTGGGATTGGTGGTCTCCAACGTGTGCGGTGATGTGATGGAGAACGGTAGGTGAAGGGTGGTTCGCAGTTTATCAGCGAGGACTTCCTGTGGTGGTTCTCCACTATGGATGGAGGAGCCGTGGTTTCTGTGTTTGTGTTGGGAGGTGTTTTCATGAGGCAAGCGGCTTGGGGAGTTTTGGCCGTGATAAGAGGTTGCGTGGTTGGTTCCCTTCTCTCGGTGCCGAGTTGTTTGCACACGGGCTGGGTGGTTGGCTATAGGAACTTGAGGAGCAACAAAGTTGATCTGAGAATAGGGAAAGGGATAAAAATATGGGGGAGTATTTGAGAGAAATGAGGACGTGGGTAATGAAAGGGAAAAACAGTTGGGGAAATCTTGGGGGTGCAGATCTGAAATAGCGTGAGACGGGGGTGAAAACATTAGGGAAGGGAACAGGGAGTAGAAACCATCGAGGGAGGGAGGGAAAAACATGAAAAAAAAAAAAAAAAAAAGAATGCCTTATCTCAACGGCGTCGTTCACTAAAACAGCCTGGGCCAAGCTACGGGTTTGGGTATTACATTGTTGGCGTGAAGGCCCTGTCCCCTCGTAATTGCCTTTCCGTTGTTGAGCTCTAGAGCAACCAGGTTGTCTGGTTGTAAAGTTTGCAGCAGCAACAAGCTGTTGTGTAGCAACTTCCATCCCCCTCAAGTAGCTCTCATGCCCAACAAATAAGCCATGGAGCTCTTCAAAGGCAAGTGATTTTTCCTTTGCCCGAATTGGTGCGGCCCTCTCCCGAAACTAAGGACCCAATCCATTGAGAACATATAGGGTTAAGTCATCATCGAAAATTGGGTGATCAATGAGAGCTATCTCATCAGCCAATCCTTTAACTACATGAAAATAATCTAGGATCGGACGATTTCAACGCTAAATCAAGGTTAGTTCTTCCTTTAATTGCATTGTCCATCTATGCGATCTACTTGCATATATAGTTGATAGCTTTTTCCATGCCTCATGAAAGGTTTTGGCTATGGAAATGAGTGGTGTGATGGTGAGGGATGTAAAGGTAAGGATAGTGCTAAGAATGAGCTTATCTTGCCTAATCCAGTCGTTTTTTTTTTTAGATAGACAATGGGTGGCCATCAGAGGAGGGACATTGAGAGACACCATTGATATAATCCATTAGATCATAGCCAATTAAGAGTGTTTCAAATTGAGCATGTCATCGTGGAAAGGTTGAGAGTGTGTATTTTTCATTTATCTGGACTGTAATATTGAAAATAACAATGGAATTTTCAGTGGAAGAGATAGTCTAAGTTACGGAAGACATTTAGGAAAAGGGGATCGAAAACTCTGACAAAAAGGAAATTATGTTGTTTTAAATGCTCTTACTATACTTGATTAATTAAGTTTATTGGCAAAAAGAGTATTTTATAAACAATGCATAGCAAATGGGCTATTGGCATGGGTAAAGACTGTTTACCCATCAAAAATAAGATTGGGCTCAGTTTTACTTAGGCAAATATGGGCTTACATTTTGTTTGTATTGCAGATGGGAGTCCATGTAAGTGAAAGAGAAAGAAGAGGAAAAATTTCAAGGCCGAGAGGCAAAGGGGAAATAGAAGGAAAGAAAGAGAGAGATAGAGAGAGAGAGGGGAGAAATGGTTATGGAAGGATGAGGCACACACAGAAGTCAATGGCAAGGAAAGAGAGTGCGAGAGGGAAATTCACGCATAAAAGGAGAGTTGGAGACCAGAGAGAAGGGCAGTTAGATACGATTTCATTTTTCTCTGTGTTTACATTCCAGCAACTTTCAAGAATTTCTAGGGTTATTCATTTTGGTGAGATATGGTGTTGATGATGGTAAACTTAGGCTAATTTCATAGCCTGGGTTGCGGTAATGCTCTCTTTTGCTTACTTTATTTGCTAGATTTCTATAGCTCTTGAACTTTTCACTTCACTGCATCGAGAATCAGATTTTGAAAATGGGTTTCTGAAAGATTCTTTCGCTATTGCTCTTGTTCTGTTGTAGACACTAGGCACAGCAGAACCTTGAATCAATCAAGCTGTCTCTCAATTGAGTGTTAAAGCAAAATTTGGTTGATGTTTAGTGATGTATTTTTACAGAGTCTTTATTAAGATATATACCTCTGTTTCAGACTCTGCTACACATGAGGAGAACTTGTCACAAGCACATAATGTGCAGATTAGAAAGGAACTGTAGAGTAATAAAATTATGTTATTCTCTACGGTTACATGTAACAAACTTCTTCCTTTTTTATTCTCTCTCTTGTATATATACTGGTACATAAATATAGTAAAATTATGGAGGTGAATTCTATTCATTCATGCTGCATCTAACAAGTCATTAGAGCCAACAAACCAATAGTCCTTCCGATTCTGCATCAATGGCAGTCAATCTGCCTTCCTCCCATTCCCCTCACTCTTCCACCACTCCTTCTTCTCACATTGTCTCCACAAAACTTTCGACTGATAACTACCTTTTATGGAATGTTCAAATCTCTGCCTATCTACATGGATAGGATATTTTCTCTTTCGTTGATGGTTCTTCCAAACCTCCATCAGATTTTCTTTCCGATTCCTCTTAATCTAACCCAAAACCCAACCCTGATTTTCATTCTTGGAGGCGCACCGACCAACTAGTTCTTAGCATCCTTTTCTCCTGTCTTTCAGACTCTATTCTAGGTCACGTCCTCTCTTCCAAAACCACTCATCAATTATGGATTTCCCTCTCATCCATGTACTCGTCTCAATCTCATGCCAAAGATTGTCAAATTCGTTTTCAACTCATTAATATTTCCTGAGGTGACCAATCAATATCTGACTATTTTGGCAAAGTCCGTCTCCTTGCAGACTCTCTTGCCGCTACTGGTAGTCCATTATCAGATAAGGATCTTTTTACCTATCTATCAAGGTCCTTATCTAATAAATGGACTTGGTCCATCTTACGAGCTGTTTGTTACCTCCATCACCACTAGAACCACCCCTGTTTCCTCCCATGAACTCTATCAACTTCTTCTCATCCATGAATCTAGACTTACTCATACCAACTGACCCATTACTTCTTCTCTAGAACCATTGGCAAACTACACCTCTTCTACAAGAGATCAGCATGGCCGTGGACCCAATCAAGGAGGATGACAAGGGCCTAGTAGGGGATGTTGCCCTTACAATGGTCGCGGTGGCAAACCTCCCTATCCCTCAAATTCATCTCAACAATACAATGCTCAATGCCCAACTTGTCGAGTGTGCAACAAGGCTGGACATGTCGCACTACATAATCAATTTGTTGGAAACCCTCTTGTCCGTGTGGAAATGACCTCGGGTGCTGCCTGTTATTACAACCAGTACACGTCTACACTTGGGAGTAACAGTTTGGAAGCCAACAAACTCGTTAGAGGAATGGAATCCTAATACCATATAGAAAAGAAAATATTTCAAGAGCTCTCAATGGAAATTTAACACATGGTTTCTGTATCATTCATCAAAGACTTTTTATACGAGGCTATCAATCTATCCAAGGAAATATACAGCCATTATAATAGAGATTCTATCTAAGGAAATATACAGCTATTACATCAATTACAGAGTATTGATACAAAGAAACATATATGCGTGAATCTTGGCTAGAATATTTCTGTAGAAGATATTTTCAAAATTCTTGTGATCTTGATCATTATTCTTGATTTATGTCACATTCCTTAATAAACGTGACAAGTAACGTGATAATTTATGGCTCTCGAACCGTAATACCAACCACTAACGGCCGCACGGCAACTAACCACATAAATTTTGTCGTCGTTTCCAACTAATCGATGACCCCATGCCTGTGGTGCTCGTTTTCTGCCCCTGCCACAAAGCCACTGAACCGTTATTCTTGATTTGTGTCACCCTCCTTGATAAACGTGACAAGTAACTAAACGTGATAATTTATGGCTCTCGGACCGTAATACAACCACCAACCACTAACCGCAGCACGGCAACTAATCACATAAATTTTGTCGTCGTTTCCAACCAATCGATGACCCCATGCCTGTGGTGCTCATTTTCTCCCTCTGCCACAAAGCCACTGAACCAGTAAGGCTCTTTTCTCTTAATTCTCTCGGTTTCGAGACATTCTTTCAGCCTTTCAGGGTTCTCGTAGTGAACAATTATAACGCCATACATGAAGCACATGCTTCTCATTGAGTGACCAACTAGAACCCATAATTTGCTTAGATTAAATTTCCTTTTGGGTTTTCTCTATACTCACTAAATCAGTGAACCCAGGTGAGATATCACTTGCTTTCAATCTAGGGTTTTTGTGTTCTGATATATTCATGGCTTCTGCAATACTCAGTGGAGCTGAAAGTCTCACAATCATCAGAGGAATAACCCCAAATAGGTCCAGTTTTATTGGGC